>NC_074689.1:21969018-22036518 GCF_029448725.1 Salvelinus fontinalis
AACATGGAGGAACCATAGATAAACACTCTGCACGGCAGATAGCTTTCTTTCCTTCCTGTCAGTGAACTTTTGAACTCTGGAACTTTCAGTGTGTATTCTGTTGCCAAACACTTCAGTCTTATGTTCTCATGTTTGTTTTCCAAGATTGATCAATTCAATCGCTCATGAAACTTGTAATACTGAGAGTTTGTCTCGTGAGACCCAATGAGTGAGAGAAGGCTAGACATCTTACCTTATGTTGAAAGTGTTGTGTTTGTGTGTAGACAGGGTGGCATAGAGGGGTGTAGCCTACGTTCCATAGGACAAGGCTTTGTGGTAGAGCGTGAGGGTTCGAGGCTTGGTCGTACAGTGTGGTTTAACCCACTGTGCCTTCAGGAGTTGGCCACTATCCTTCCTCTTGGCGACACAACACGGTTACACAGCACCGTAGTGGTAGAGACAGACCCATGTCAGCGCCAGTCCTTTTCTTTCTTTCTTTTTTTAGACATGTACACATTTTTTATATTCATATTTATTTATCATGTCTATCAGTCGTTCCGAATGTTTACTTCATACCGGTGTTACCTGGATACAGTGTGATGATGTCATGACTGCCATTTTTGTAGCTTGTTGTCATGGTTCATTTTTCTGTTCTTTTTTTCTGTATTGCTTTATAAAATGTTGTGAAATGTTTGCACATCGTCTCGGAAAATTCCACACTAAGGACACCATAACCCACACAGAGAAGACGGAGACTAAAAGCACCAAGACAAGGCCGTCAGCCGTCACCAATAAATATGTCTGTTGGTGGGTTTAGCCATCTAATGTTCGTTGTCATGCCACATCTAGCCACCAGGCTACTGTCAGTCATCTCAGTCTTGCTTTCAGCTCTGTACAGTTGAATAAAGACAGTATTTACATCCAAGGCTACCATGTATTCATCTGGTGGGGGCCTTGTCAATGATGGCACAATGTTGGGTATATGTGTTTGTCACAGAGAAACTGTTTTAGGGAGGGAGGGGGGTGAGAGAGAGAGAGGGAGAAACTGTTTGAGGGAGGGGGTGAGAGAGAGAGAGGGAGAAACTGTTTGAGGGAGGGAGGGGGGTGAGAGAGAGAGAGGGATAAACTGTTTGAGGGAGGGAGGGAGGGGTGAGAGAGAGAGAATGCTGAGTCATCATTTTAAAGGTTTGTTAATAAGTAAAGTAGGTCAGATATGAAACAACAGTTTTTCTCCTGACTTCATCTGCAGTTAAGTAGGCAACATTATTCAGATCATGTCCTCCATATTAACATAGATCTATTTGGGTTCAACATTTTCAGAGTACAGTGGTTTTCCTTTTGAACTTGTAAGCTATTTATATGAGTTAGGTAGCACCTATCGCCGAACTATTTGTCATAACCATTATAAATATTCTTACAGTAACATTTACTGGTTTAGTAAAAATGCAATGTACAAGGAACAGTGAACAGGTTTATCTCTATTCCACTCTGGTCGTGTTGAGATATGGAGCTGGTATGACCAAGCCAAACTATTTACTCTTTAGTCTAGATTCAGATTAAGCATAAAACTTACCGTATGCTTCCCAGTCAAAACAGTTTGCGCTAATATTATGACAACATTTTGTGATTAGAACTGTTTTGTTTTGGTGTTCAGCGGGGGTTTTTCAGCTCCTCGTGGACGCAACATTTTAGCTTGAGGCAAGTCATAGTTCGGTAGCCAAAGTCTACGCCCCTTCGTTCGTCATTGGTCAACAGTACTACTCTTAGAAGGAGTGGGAACATGAAAAGACGACTAGTATTCATGCACATTTCTTCACTTGAGAAATTCTACATCAATCCCAGTTAAATGTAAAATTACGCGACTAAGACTTCTTAGGCAAAAACGTCAAAAGGAATGATAGATTTCGCGATTTATCTTAGATTAATTCAGGAGAAACACTCTTTTCATGGCAATTCGATACGGAGGGGACTTTTTTTGTAGCAGGTTAGGGGAACGTACACAGCAGGATAATTAACTTGGCAGGTTAGGAGACAGGTTAAGGGTAGGAAAATGGTTAGGGTTAGCAAAAATGCTCTCCTAGTCTGCTACGAATATCACTTGGTAACGAAGTGGCGTGAAAAGACTGTGTCCCGTTAATTCTGACTATTTTGAGGCTATGTTGCTATTGTGGCTCAAGAGGGACAAGCAACAGTAATATTGCTGATTTTTTCAAGCAAAAGTCTTTAGGGAATATGCTCTTAGCCTAGTGGAGTTATGCTAGGGGCAAACCGAACCAGACACATTTAACCGGATTTAACGAGGATAGCAGACACCCGCATAGCTGATATTTCGGAGGCGGAACTAAATTGGAGCTGTCAAGTTGATGAGCAGCTGCTCTTCATCATTGTCACAAAGCCACACCCATCCTACTCATGTGTTGTATGGAAATAATGACGCTCAAATTGACAATCATTAAACAAAATAATTTGGATTTCTATCAGCCTAATCAAGGTGTAGATTACAGCTCACATTCCAGTGTTCGAATTTGTAAACAAGGCTGCATGGGATTTCTCTTAATGCGACTCCGTGCTGCCAATGGCAATGTCCAATTTAGGTACAGGCCTAATGACAGGAGCTGCTTGTGCATTTGACAGCTCTAAAGTTGCCTCATATTAGGTTCGGTTTGCAGAACCCAGCTAGGGAAAGTGAACGTTTGTGCTTCGCATACTCCCTTAAAGACCATTGCTTGAAAAACTCGAAAAAAATTGCAATATCACTGTTTCTCCCTCTTGAGACACCGTAGCAACCACATATCCAGAACACATTTCCTCAAAATAGTCCGAATTCATGTAGATCAGTGGTTCCAAAACCTTTTATAGTCCCGTGCCCCTTCAAACATTCAACCTCCAGCTGCGTACCCCCTTTAGCACCAGGGTCAGCGCACTCTCAAATGTGTTTTTTTGCCATCATTGTAAGCCTGCCACACAAACACTATACGATAAATTTATTAAACATAAGAATTAGTGTGAGTTTTTGTCACAAAGTTTATTTGTCACGTGCGCCAAATACAACAGGTGAAGACCTTACAGTGAAATGCTTACTTACAGGCTCTAACCAAAAGTGCAAAAAAGGTATTAGGTGAACAATAGGTAAGTAAAGAAATAAAAACCACAGTAGAAAGACAGTGAAAAATAACAGTAGCGAGGCTATAAAAGTAGTGAGGCTATATACAGGCACCGGTTATCTCAGGCTGATTGAGGTAGTATGCACATGTAGATATGGTTAAAGTGACGATGCATATATGATAAACAGAGAGTAGCAGTAGTGTAAAAGGGGGGTTGGCAGGTGGTGGGACACAATGCAGATAGCCCGGTTAGCAAGGACCAGGGCACAAATAATAATATAATAATCAATAATTTTGCTCTTTATTTAGCCATATTACATATAAAACCTTATTTGTTCATCGAAAATTGTGAATAACTCACCACAGGTTAATGAGAAGGGTGTGCTTGAAAGGATTCACATAACTCTGCAATGTTGGGTTGTATTGGAGAAAGTCTCAGTCTGAAATCATTTTCCACACACAGTCTGTACCTGTATTTAGTTTTCATGCTAGTGAGGGCCCGAGAATCCAGTCTCACATAGGTACGTGGTTGCAAAGGGCATCAGTGTCTTTAAAAAACGTGTCAATACTTTGCCCCTTGATAACCAGTGCACTTCTGTATGTTGTAAAAGCGTTACATGGTCGCTGCCCATATCATTGCATAATGCAGAAAACGCTACGTTTGGCTACATACGGACCGTTAGTGGATTTTCTGCGAGAGAGTAACAGTTAATGTGATTGGATGTTAATTATTTGACTAGGCTACCTGTATTTGACAGTGTTGTTATTTCGCTAGATGGTTTCATTTTGTTTTTGGCAGTGACACGAGGCCACTCAGGCACGAAAACAACCTCACCCAAATGTATAGCCCCGTTGGAAAATATAAATGAACTATTTGAAAACGTGAAGAAAAAAAGACATTGTGAATTACATTTTTATTTGGCGTACCCCCGAAGGCATTGCGCATACCCCCCTAGTTTGGGAATACCTGATCTAGATAAATCAAGAAATCTGTCATTAATTTTGACAGTTTTGCAGGGGATATCTTAGTCACACAATTTTACACCTAATTAAGATGTTTGGTGCAGTATTTCCCAATTGAAAAAATGTGCATGAAAACTAGTCATCTCTCATTGAATGACAACAAACACTTCATAGAGTACCACAGTATTAGTCATAATACCCATAAGACCTAGCAGTCAAACAGGGAAATGGTTCCAATATTTTTTCCACCATTCATTTTTCCCATAGGGGTTTTTAGAAACACCTAAAATAAGGTCTGTGTTTCATGATTACCATGTAAATCTCTAGGACAAGGTGACTTCCAGATCATCTCTCAGAGTCTGGGGTGTTCTGCTGTCTGCACAGGGAGAATCTCCAACTCTTCTGTCTGGAGGATAAACACCCCTCTTTTTGATGTGTCAGACCTCCAAACAACACAAAAACCTTGACTACTGCGCCATAGATTAAGCTGTACAGTCCTCAAACTCAACTCTGGACCTCAAAGCCATGTCCACTGCTTGTTTTCATGGTTCCCTTCTAATCAGAGAAAGATTTAGGCCTGGCACACAAGGTGGGTTTAATGAATATCAGGTTGAAAAGCAAACTAGCAGCCTCTGGACCTTTTGGGGCACATCTGTCAAACTTATTCCATGGAGGGCCGAGTGTCTACGGCTTTTTGCTCAACCATGTACTTGATTGATGAATTAAGGTCACTAATTAGTAAGGAACTCCCCTCACCTGGTAGCCTAGGTCTTAATTGATAGGAAAAAACTAAAACCAGCAGACAACAAGCCCTCCATTGAATGAGTTGACACCCCTGATCTACAGGTTCACAAGGTACTCAATTTATTTATTTATTTTGTATTATATAAACCTTTGTTATTCCATTAAAATGTATAGACATGTAAAATAAATGATTGTATCAAAGAGAACAAGAGTTAAAACAAGCCCTGTTCTATTTGACTTGTCAATTCCTGTTAATCCAGTGACTATCCGGTATCAGACATGTTCTCCCTCCAATAGGAAGAGCTCCAAACTGCCCTGAAGCCCTTACAGGACTTAAATAGCCTTAAACTATCATTTGATCAAACAACAGAGCACATTAAGGTAAGAACACTACTTCTCAGCCAGAAAATGCAACAGTTTTGAGCAAATGTCTTTGACCCTGTATGAATTTCTGAGGCATGATTCCGTCTCCAGAGCCAGGCCCAGCACACAGAAACAGGAAGAGCTAGAGAAGCAGAAGCAGTTGCTTCTCTCAGAGAAGCAGGTTCTACGAGAGGACGAGGAGGCCAGGATAGCTTCTCTGAGAGAGGACAAGGAGCAGAAGAGTCAGATGATGAACAGATGATTGAGGAAATGTGCAGAGAGATATCACCACTTTGAAACACACTCAGTGTCTTAGGGGAGGAGCAGACGTGACTGAAACACACTCGGTGTCTTAGGGGAGGAGCAGACGTGACTGAAACACACTCAGTGTCTTAGGGGAGGAGCAGACGTGACTGAAACACACTCAGTGTCTTAGGGGAGGAGCAGACGTGACTGAAACACACTCAGAGTCTTAGGGGAGGAGCAGACGTGAATGAAACACAGGAAGGATTACGGGTGCAAGGCGTTAGGTCATTCTTTCGGAAGATGGGGCGAAGCCGGGGTTCCATGTGGTGGGAAGCGTGGTAGCAGTCAATCGAAAATTAGTAGTGGACTCAAACGAAATATACTAGTGGAAAAGGATGGAAACATGGAATCCGACAGTGAAAGTGATAAGGATTCTAATGGAAGTATATTTCCAGGCGTGGCGTCAATGAGGAGAAGGAAGAAAGTAGGTTACGAGTTAGAAACTGATGAAGCTAGTGACAACGAGGGAGATGGTGTGTCGAGGAAGAGTGGCGTTAAGTACAGACAGAATGTGCTATACTCCAGTAGTTCTGGAGGTGAATTGGAAGAGAGTAAGGATGAATTACCTGAGGTGGGAGGTGTGGTGAAGACCTCAGGGCTCGAGCCTCGCACCGATGGTCATGAAAAAGATTAATCTGGTCCAGTAGGCGTGACATTTTTGGAGAAGGTGGACCCCTGCCTTTTGGCTGACCCATATGTGGTTTCAGGTTGGGTGAAAAAGGAGTTAAGGTAACCCGAAGTCGACTTTTTTGTGTTTCTGCTCTCAGGAATAGGGCACCATTGAAAGGAGTGATTACTGGGGTAGCGGTAAGGGTGGAGGTGGATCAACTGAAGTTGAAGATTCCCGGTGTCTGTGATGACCGCTGTTTGGTGCGACACAGACTTGATGGTGAGCGTGATGAAACAGAGTCCCTGTCTGTCCTTTGAGTTTTGAGGCTAAGTCGTTACCTGATAAAGTAAATGTTAGGATATATCAGTTATCCCGTAAGAGCTATTGTGCCGAATCCACTACCGTGTTTCAAGTGCCAAGCTTGTGGTCATGTTGCAGCAGCGTTTAGGAGGGAGATTCCTAGATGGGAGATGTGTGCAGGAGGGCATGGGACAAAGGAATGTGTAGTATTGGTGAACGAAGCGGTACCCAAGTCAGAATGTTCTCTGCTACAACATGGCAAGCAATACCAATGCACCAAGTCTGGAACCAACAAGACCCTGAACAGCTTCTACCCCCAAGCCATAAGACTACTAAATAGTTAGTTAAATAGTTAACCAATAGCTACCCGGAATATCTACACTTTTTGCACTAACTGTTTTGACTGATCACATATGCTGCTGTTACTGATAATTATCTATCCCATTGCCTAGTTACTTTATCCCTACCTATATGTACATATCTACCTCAATTAGCTTGTACCACTACACATTGACTCTGTACTGGGGCCCTGTGTATATAGCCTCATTATCGTTACTCCTGGTGTATTTATTCCTTGTGTTACCATTTTTCTACTATTTCAACAACAACAACAAAAATCTGCATTGTTGGGAAGGGCCCATAAGTAAGCATTTTTCTGTTAGTCTACACCTGTTGTTTACGAACCACGTGACAAATAACATTTGATTTTATGTGTTAAGAGTAGGGGTGCCCATGTTGCTGGGGATCAGAGGTGTCCGGTGCAAGAGGCATGTTGATGTTGCCAGGGTCAGAGTTTTACAAAAGGTGTCATGTGCCGAGGCAGTGAAGAAAGTAGAGGAAGAGGGGTGAGGGATCCTAAGAGGCTCCCGGTGAGTAGTAGACGTTTGCCAGTACAGAGTGATAGGACTAATGAGATGTGCTTCAGTAAGGTTGGCTTTTTAGCGTTCATTGCCATGGTTATCAGCTATAACGCAGGAATGGAATGGAAGTCACAGAAAATAGGTGTTGTGGTGACAGCTGCAGAGAATTACTTGGGATTGCGAGATTTTACTGCAGAAGAGTTACAGAGTGTGTTGAATGGTAGTGTCCCATCCTCTCAGGCAGTCAGCCTGGTGTAGGATTAGATAGGGTCAAAATAGTGGAATGGGGTGGTGGGTTTTTAATGAGTGGAGGATTAGATAGGGTCAAAATAGTGGAATGGGGTGGTGGGTTTTTAATGAGTGCAGGGTTAGTTGGCAGTAATTTTCCTTTTCCCATTTTTGTGTCAAAATATAATGGGTTTATAGTCCAGTCCTTTGGTGGGGGTAATGCACCATTAATATTACCATCCTCCGTTAAACCCCATTGAAGGAAGAACAGTTACTAGCCAAACAATGACATCAAGCTGCTGTTCGCAAAAATCACAATTAACTTTCTACAGAATTTAAAAGGAAAGGAAAGAGAAAGGGGAAGGGGGATACCTAGTTACGGTAGTTGTACAACTGAATGCATTCAACTGAAATGTGTCTTCTGCATTTGGTTTAATTGGCATCCACAACTGCACATTATTGTGCGTTCAATACAACTGGAAGCTCCGAATGGGAAGAATTGTTTTGAACAGTCATCCAAATCTGAATTACAAGCTAGAGCATCTTTATAGAGCTCCGACTTTCCGACCTTGAAGATGACTGATGTCCTGATTTGACCTTGTTTTTTCCCCAGTTCCCAGTGCTCTTGAAAGCACCAATAGTACTAGTCAATCCAGAGATGGGTGTGATTAGGATTAACGTCACGGCAGCAACATTAAGACTTCCGGTTTTCTTAGTTTGCCTTCAAAATAAAGGTATGTGGTAAAATGCTACGTGTATGATATGAAATCAATCTTTTTTTGTAGCTTTGCATAGTCATAGTGCATAATGTAAAAATTGTTACAAATTTACAACTAAACAGCAAAAAAAGAAACGTCCTCTCACTGTCAAATGCATTTATTTTCAGCAAACTTCACATGTGTATATATTTGTATGAACATAACAAGATTCAACAACTGAGACATAAACTGAACAAGTTACACAGACATGTGACTAACATAAATGGAATAATGTGTCCTTGAACAAAGGGGAGGTCAAAATCAAAGTAACGGTCAGTATCTGGTGTGGCCACCAGCTGCATTAAGTACTGCAGTGCATCTCCTCCTCATGGACTGCACCAGATTTGCCAGTTCTTGCTGTGAGATGTTACCCCACTCTTCCACCAAGGCACCTGCAAGTTCCCGGATATTTCTGTGGGGAATGGCCCTAGCCCTCACCCTCCGATCCAACAGGTCCCAGACGTGCTCATTAGGATTGAGATCCGGGCTCTTCGCTGGCCATGGCAGAACACTGACATTCCTGTCATGCAGGAAATCACGAACAGAACGAGCAGTATGGCTGGTGGCATTGTCATGCTGGAGGGTCATGTCAAGATGAGCACGCAGGAAGGGTACCACATGAGGGAGGAGGATGTCTTCCCTGCAACGCACAGCGTTGAGATTGCCTGCAATGACAACAAGCTCAGTCCGATGATGCTGTGACACAATCGATCCCGCTTCAGAGTACAGGCCTCGGTGTAATGCTCATTCCTTCAACGATTAACGCGAATCCGACCATCACCCCTGGTGAGACAAATCCGAGACTCGTCAGTGAAGAGCACTTTTTGCTAGTGTTGTCTGGTCTAGCGTTGTTGCCGGTGATGTCCGGTGAGGACCTGCCTTACAACAGGCCTACAAGCCCTCAGTCCAGCCTCTCTCAGCCTATTGCGGACAGTCTGAGCACTGATGGAGGGATTGTGCGTTCCTGGTGTAACTCGGGCAGTTGTTGTTGCCATCCTGTACCTGTCCCGCAGCTGTGATGTTCGGATGTACCGATCCTGCGCAGGTGTTGTTGCACATGGTCTGCCACTGCGAGGACGATCAGCTGTCCGTCCTGTCTCCCTGTAGCGCTGTCTTAGGCCTCGCACAGTACGGACATTACAATTTATTGTCCTGGCCACATCTGCAGTCCTCATGCCTCCTTGCAGCATGCCTAAGGCACGTTCACGCAGATGAGCAGGGACCCTGGGCATCTTTCTTTTGGTGTTTTTCAGAGTCAGCAGAAAGGCCTCTTTAGTGTCCTAAGTTTGTAAGCTGTTAGTGTCTTAACAACCGTTCCACAAGTGCATGTTCATTAATTGTTTATGGTTCATTGAACAAGCATGGAAAACAGTGTTTAAACCCTTTACAATGAAGATTTGTGAAGTTATTTGGATTTTTACGAATCATCTTTGAAAGACCGGGTCCTGAAAAAGGGTTGTGTTTCTTTTTTGCTGAGTTTACATTATAAAAAATCTAAACTAAAGAGAATTACTCATTTATATACTGTAGGGTAATGAGTATTACACTGAACAAAAATATAAACGCAACATGCAACAATTTCAACGATTTTTCTGAGTTTAAGTTCATATAAGGAAATTAGTCAATTGAAATAAATTCATTGGGCCCTAATCTATGGATTTTACATGACTTGAAAAACAGATATGCATCTGTTAGTCACAGATACCATACAAAAAAGGTAGGGCGCAGATTAGAAGACCAGTCTATCTGGCCACTAGAGGGTGTTCAGTCTGACATCAGCAAACCGCTCACCCACACAACGCCAAACACTCTGTCTGCCATCTGCCTGGTACAGTTGAAACCGGGATTTATCCGTGAAGGGCACACTTATCCAGCGTGCCAGTGCCATCGAAGGTGAACATTTGCCCTCTGTAACGGTAGTCCTCCTCCTCTACAACCGAAAAGGAGGAGTAGTGATGGAACCAAGGCGCAGCGGGTTGTGAACACATCATTTATTTAAAGACAAGACGAAAAAACACGAACTTCACTATAACTAACAAAACAACAAACGGAGTAAACAGACCTGGACGACGAACTTACATCAAACACGAAGAACGCACGAACAGGGAAAATAGACTACACAAAATGACGATGTACAAAAACAAACCGAACAGTCCCGTATGGTGCGACAAACACGGACACAGGAGACAACCACCCACAACGAACACAGTAAAACAACCTACCTAAATATGACTCTCAATTAGAGGAACGCCAAACACCTGCCTCTAATTAAGAGCCATACCAGGCAACCCTTAAACCAACATAGAAACAGAAAACATAGAATGCCACCCAAACTCACGTCCTGACCAACTAACACATACAACAAACTAACAGAAATAGGTCAGGAACGTGACATAACCTCCCCCATAAGGTGTGAACTCCGGGCGCACCAGCACAAAGTCTAGGGGAGGGTCTGGGTGGGCATCTGACCACGGTGGTGGCTCAGGCTCAGGGCGAGGTCCCCACCCCACCATAGTCAATCCCAGCTTACATCTCCCCCTACAAATGACCACCCTCATATTACACCCACTAAAACTTTTGAGTAACATCGACACAAGGGGCAGCACCGGGACAGAGGGATAGCTCAGGACAGAGGGATAGCTCAGGACAGAGGGATAGCTCAGGACAGAGGGATAGCTCAGGACAGAGGGATAGCTCAGGACAGAGGGATAGCTCAGGACAGAGGGATAGCTCAGGACAGAGGGATAGCTCAGGACAGAGGGATAGCTCAGGACAGAGGGATAGCTCAGGACAGAGGGATAGCTCAGGACAGAGGGATAGCTCAGGACAGAGGGATAGCTCAGGACAGAGGGATAGCTCAGGACAGAGGGATAGCTCCGGACAGAGAGACAGCTCTGGACTGAGGGGCAGTTCTGGATAAATAGCCGCTCTGGGCTGAGGGACAGCTCATGGCTGGCTGACGGCTCTGGACGCTCATGGCTGGCTGACGGCTCTGGACGCTCATGGCTGGCTGACGGCTCTGGACGCTCATGGCTCACTGACGGCTCTGGCAGATCCTGTCTGGTTGGCGGCTCTGGCAGATCCTGTCTGGTTGGCGGCTCTGGCAGATCCTGTCTGGTTGGCGGCTCTGGCAGATCCTGTCTGGTTGGCGGCTCTGGCAGATCCTGTCTGGTTGGCGGCTCTGGCAGATCCTGTCTGGTTGGCGGCTCTGGCAGATCCTGACTGACGAATGGCTCTAGCGGCTCCTGACTGACTAACGGCTCTGACGGCTCGGGACAGACGGATGGCTCAGACGGCGCTGGGGAGACGGATGGCTCAGATGGCGCTGGGGAGACGGATGGCTCAGATGGCGCTGGGGAGACGGATGGCTCAGATGGCGCTGCGGAGACGGATGGCTCAGATGGCGCTGCGGAGACGGATGGCTCAGACTGATCCTGTCTGGCGGAAGGCTTTGGCTGCTCCTGTCTGGCGGAAGGCTCTGTAGGCTCATGGCAGACGGGCAGTTCATGCGGCGCTTGGCAAACGGACACTTTAGACGCCGTTGGGCAGACGGCAGACTCTGGCCGGCTGATACGCACTGTAGGCCTGGTGCGTGGTGCCGGAACTGGAGGCACCGGACTGGAGACACGCACTTCAAGCCTAGTGCGGGGAGCAGGGACAGGGCACACTGGACTCTCAAAGCGTACTATATGCCTGGTGCGTGATACCGGCACTGGTGGCACCGGGATGAGTGTACGCACATCAGGACGAGTACGGGGAGAAGGAACAGTGTGTACAGGGCTCTGGAGACGCACAGGTGGCTTAGTGCGTGGTGCCGGAACTGGAGGCACCGGGCTGGAGACACGCACCATAGAGAGAGTGCGTGGAGCAGGAACAGGGCTCTGAAAACGCACTGGAAGCCTGGTGCGTGGTGTAGGCACTGGTGGTACTGGGCTGGGGCGGGGAGGTAGCGCCGGAAATACCGGACCGTGCAAGCGTACTGGCTCCCTTGAGCACCGAGCCTGCCCAACCTTACCTGGTTGAATGCTCCCCGTCGCCCGCCCAGTGCAGAGAGGTGGAATAACCCGCACCGGGCTATGTAGGCGAACCGGGGACACCATGCGTAAAGCTGGTGCCATGTAAGCCGGCCCAAGGAGACGTACTGGTGGCCAGATATGTAGAGCCGGCTTCATGGCACTTGGCTCAATGCTCAATCTAGCCCTACCAGTGCGGGGAGGTGGAATAACCCGCACTGGGCTATGCACACGTACAGGAGACACCGTGCGCTCTACTGCGTAACACGGTGTCTGCCCGTACTCCCGCTCTCCACGGTTAGCCTGGTAAGTGGGCGCAGGTCTCCTACCTGCCCTTGGCCCACTACCTCTTAGCCCCCCCCCCCCCCAAGAAATTTTTGGGTAGTACTCACGGGCTTTTCGGGCTTCCGTGCTAGACGTGTCCCCTCATAACGCCGGTTCCCTTCTCCGGTTGCCTCTGCTCTCCTCAGTGCCTCCAGCTGTTCCCATGGGAGGCGATCCCTTCCAGCCAGGATCTCCTCCCATGTGTAGCAACCTTTACCGTCCAAAACATCCTCCCAAGTCCATTCCTCCTTCTTGCGCTGTCCCTTCCTCCGATTACATCGCTGCTTGATTCTGGATTGGTGGGTGGTTCTGTAACGGTAGTCCTCCTCCTCTACAACCGAAAAGGAGGAGTAGTGATGGAACCAAGGCGCAGCGGGTTGTGAACACATAATTTGTTTAAAGACGAGACGAAAAAAACACGAACTTCACTATAACTAACAAAACAACAAACGGAGTAGACAGACCTGGACGACGAACTTACATTAAACACGAAGAACGCACGAACAGGGAAAATAGACTACACAAAATGACGATGTACAAAAACAAACCGAACAGTCCCGTATGGTGCGACAAACACGGACACAGGAGACAACCACCCACAACGAACACAGTGAAACAACCTACCTAAATATGACTCTCAATTAGAGGAACGCCAAACACCTGCCTCTAATTAAGAGCCATACCAGGCAACCCTTAAACCAGCATAGAAACAGAAAACATAGAATGCCCACCCAAACTCACGTCCTGACCAACTAACACATACAACAAACTAACAGAAATAGGTCAGGAACGTGACACCCACAGAAGTCATTTACAACGCCTGAGTCAAGACCCAGATGAGCTTCCCTGAGATGGTTTCTTCGGTTGTGCAAACCCACAGTTTCATCAGCTGTCCCGCACGTGAAGAAGCCGGATGTGGAAGTCCTGGGCTGTCGTGGTTACATGTGGTCTTCGGTTGTTATCCTAGTAGCACCCTCTAGTGGCTCATATCCTCATGTATCTTATCCTAGTAACACCCTCTAGTGGCTCATAGCCTCATGCATCTTATCATAGTAGCACCCTCTAGTGGCTTACAGCCTCATGTATTTTATCCTAGTAGCATCCTCTAGTGGCTTATAGCCTCATGTATCTTATCCTAGTAGCACCCTCTAGTGGCTCATAGCCTCATGTCTTTTATCCTAGTAGCACCCTCTAGTGGCTTATAGTCTCATGTATCTTATCCTAGTAACACCCTCTAGTGGCTTACAGCCTCATGTATTTTTATCCTAGTAGCATCCTCTAGTGGCTTATAGCCTCATGTATCTTATCCTAGTAGCACCCTCTAGTGGCTCATAGCCTCATGTATTTTATCCTAGTAGCACCCTCTAGTGGCTTATAGCCTCATGTATCTTATCCTAGTAACACCCTCTAGTGGCTTACAGCCTCATGTATTTTTATCCTAGTAGCATCCTCTAGTGGCTTACAGCCTCATGTATCTTATCATAGTAGCACCCTCTAGTGGCTTATATCCTCATGTATTTTATCCTAGTAGCATCCTCTAGTGGCTTATAGCCTCATGTATCTTATCCTAGTAGCACCCTCTAGTGGCTTATATCCTCATGTATCTTATCCTAGTAGCATCCTCTAAGGGCTTACAGCCTCATGTATCTTATCCTAGTAACACCCTCATGGCTTATAACCTCTGATTCAGAGGGGTTGGGTTAAATGCAGAAGACACATTAAGTTGAATACATTCAGTTGGACTACTGACTAGGTATCCCCCTTTCCTTTTCCTCGTATCTTATCCTAGTAGCATCCTCTAGTGGCTTATAGCCTCATGTATCTTATCCTAGTAGCACCCTCTAGTGGCTTATAGCCTCATGTATCTTATCCTAGTAGCACCCTCTAATGGCTTATAGCCTCATGTATCTTATCCTAGTAGCACCCTCTAGTGGCTCATAGCCTCATGTATCTTATCCTAGTTCTGTGAAACCATAACACTATGTGCTGAATCCAGCAGTTGTCTTACTATCTTTTGCTAATAAATACAAATTATTTGGTATTTCAGAGTTTGTGACTATTTTCCCCTGCAACATGACATAGCTGCCAATGCACTTCACTACATATGGAATACATATTGGACTGTAGAGGAAAAGGTTTTCTACCTTTATAACATACAAATCATCCAACAAGATGCTGGAACAGGCTCAAAGTAAATAATGAACTCATAATAAAACTAGTCAAATTACTATAAAGACTGAAGACTCATCTTTTCAGTAGGTCATATGATTGAGTGTAGTCTGGCCCAGGAGTGTGAAGGTGAACGGAAAGGCAACGAACCGCCCTTGCTGTCTCTGCCTGGCCGGTTCCCCTCTCTCCACTGGGATTCTCTGCCTCTAACCCTATTACAGGGGCTGAGTCACTGCCTTACTGGTGCTCTTCCATGCCGTCCCTAGGAGGGGTGCGTCACTTGTGTGGGTTGAGTCGCTGACGTGGTCTTCCTGTCTGAGTTGGCGCCCCCCCTTGGGTTGTGCCGTGGCGGAGATGTTTGTGGGCTATACTCGGCCTTGTCTCAGGATGGTAAGTTGGTGGTTGAAGATATCCCTCTAGTGGTGTGGGGGCTGTGCTTTGCCAAAGTGGGTGGGGTTATATCCTGCCTGTTTGGCACTGTCCGGGGGTATCATCGGATGGGGCCACAGTGTCTCCTGACCCCTCCTGTCTCAGCCTCCAGTATTTATGCTGCAGTAGTTTATGTGTCGGGGGGCTAGGGTCAGTCTGTTATATCTGGAGTATTTCTCCTGTCATGAATTTACCACTGCTGAAGTGAAAGCCATCCACTCTTGGGGAATGCTGCTTTTAAGTTAGCTTTGCGACAGTATCAAAAATACATTTTGGATTGTTCTTATTTTCCTCAATTAAGTTGGAAAAATAGGATGATCGAGCAGCAGTGAGGGCTCTTTGCAAGCTAGTCGGAAGTCGGAAGACTTCCAGTTTGGCATAGCACCATTTCCATTTCAATTTTCTGGAAGCTTGCTTCAGAGCTCAGGTATTTTCTGTATACCAGGGAGCTAGTTTCTTATGACAAATGTTTTTTGTTTTTAGGGGTGCGACTGCATCTAGGGTATTGCACAAGGTTAAATTGAGTTCCTCAGTTAGGTGGTAAACTGATTTTTGTACTCTGACGTCCTTGGGTAGGTGGAGGGAGTCTGGAGGGGCAACTAGGAATCTTTGGGTTGTCCGAGAATTTATAGCAGGACTTTTGATGATCCTTGGATGGGGTCTGAGCAGGTTATTTGTTGCGATTGCAAACGTAATAAATTGGTGGTCTGAAATCAAATCAAAGTTTATTTGTCACGTGCACCGAATACAACAGGTGTAGTGAAATTACAGTGAAATGCTTACTTACAGGCTCTAACCAATAGTGCAAAAAGGTGTTAGTTGAACGATAGGGAAGTAAAGAAATAAAACATTAGTAAAAAGACAGGCTCTATACAGTAGCGAGGCTATAAAAGTAGTGAAGCAACATGCAGACACCGGTTAGTCAGGCTGATTGAGGTACTATGTGATATGGTTAAAGTGACTATGCATATATGATGAACAGTGAGTAGCAGTAGCATAAAAGAGGGGTTGACAGGTGGTGGGTGGCGGGACACAATGCAGATTGCTCTTGCCCATTGGCTAACCGGGCTCTGGTTGGTCGGCCCAATTGAGGTAGTATGTACATGAATGTATAGTTAAAGTGACTATGCATATATGATAAACAGAGAGTAGCAGCAGCGTAAAAAGTGGGGTTGGGGGGGGGGGGGGGGGCACACAATGCAAATAGTCGGGGTAGCCATTTGATTACCTGTTCAGGAGTTTCATGGCGTGGTGGTAAAAACTGTTGAAGTCTTTTTGTCCTAGACTTGGCACTCCGGTACCGCTTGCCATGCGGTAATAGAGAGAACAGTCTATGACTGGGATGGCTGGGGTCTTTGACAATTTTTAGGGCCTTCCTCTGACACCGCCTGGTGTAGAGGTCCAGAATGGCAGGCAGCTTAGCCCCAGTGATGTACTGGGCCGTACACACTACCCTCTGTAGTGCCTTGTGGTCAGAGGCCGAGCAATTGCCGTACCAGGCAGTGATGCAACCAGTCAGGATGCTCTCGATGTTGCAGCTGTAGAACCTTTTGAGGATCTCAGGACCCATGACAAATCTTTTCAGTTTCCTGAGGGGGAATAGGCTTTGTCGTGCCCTCTTCACGACTGTCTTGGTGTGTTTTTACCATTCTAGTTTGTTGTTGATGTGGACACCGAGGAACTTGAAACTCTCAACCTGCTCCAATACAGCCCCGTCGATGAGAATGGGGACATGCTCGGTCCTCCTTTTTCTGTAGTCCACAATAATTTCCTTAGTCTTGGTTACGTTGAGGGATAGGTTGTTATTCTGGCACCACCCGGCCAGGTCTCTGACCTCCTCCCTATAGGCTGTCTCGTCGTTGTCGGTGATCAGGCCTACCACTATTGTGTCGTCTGCAAACTTAATGATGGTGTTGGAGTTGTGCCTGGCCATGCAGTCGTGGGTGAACAGGGAGTACAAGAAGGGACTGAGCACGCACCGCTGGGGAGCTCCAGTGTTGAGGATCAGCGTGGCAGATGTGTTGCTACCTACCCTCACCACCTGGGGGCCGGCCCGTCAGGAAGTCCAGTATCCAGTTTCAGAGGGAGGTGTTTAGTCCCAGAATCCTTAGCTTAGTGATGAGCTTTGAGGGTACTATGGTGTTGAACGCTGAGCTGTAGTCAAGGAATAGCATTCTCACAGAAGTGTTCCTTTTGTCCAGGTGGGAAAGGGTAGTGTGGAGTGCAATAGAGATTGCATCATCTGTGGATCTGTTTGGGCGGTATGCAAATTGGAGTGGGTCTAGGGTTTCTGGGATAATGGTGTTGATGTGAGCCATTACCAACCTTTCAAAGCACTTCATGGCTACGGACGCTTATAAGCAGGAATCAGGAGGATAGAGTTGTGGTCGGATTTACCAAATGGAGGGCGATAGTCCAGGATTATGAGTAAAAACACTAAGATCCACAACATTTAGTCCACGGGACAAAACTAGGTCCAGAGTATGACCGTGGCAGTGAGTAGGTCCGGAGACATGTTGGACAAAACCCACTGAGTCGATGATGTCTCCAAATGCCTTTTTGAGTGGGTTTGTGGACTTTTCCATGTGAATATTAAAGTCACCAAAAATGTAAATATTATCTGCCATGACTACAAGGTCCGATAGGAATTCAGGGAACTCGGAGAGGAATGCTGTATAAGGCCCAGGAGGCCTGTAAACAGTAGCTATAAAAAGTGATTGAGTAGGCTGCATAGATTTCATGACTAGAAGCTCAAAAGACAAAAACGTCTGTTTGATTTTTTTGTAAATTGAAATTTGCTATCGTAAATGTTAGCAACACCTCCGCCTTTGCGGAATGCACAGGGAATATGGTCACTAGTGTAACCAGGAGGTGAGACCTCATTTAACACAGTAAATTAATCAGGCTTAAGCCATGTTTCAGTCAGGCCAATCACATCAAGATTATGATCAGTGATTAGTTCATTGACTATAACTGCCTTGGAAGTGAGGGATCTAACATTAAGTAGCCCTATTTTGAGATGTGAGGTATCACAATCTCTTTCAATAATGGCAGGAATTGAGGAGGTCTTTATTCCAGTGAGATTGCTAAGGCGAACACCGCCATGTTTAGTTTTGCCCAACCTAGGTCGAGGCACAGACACGGTCTCAATGGGGATAACTGAGCTGATTACACTGACAGTGCTAGTGGCAGGCTGGCTAACAGGGTGCAGGCCAGGCAGCAGGCTATCTCATTGTGGAGCTAGGGGAGTTAAAGCCCTGTCTATGTTCGTAGATAAGATGAGAGCACCCTTCCAGCTAGGATGGAGTCCGTCACTCCTCAACAGGCCAGGCTTGGTCCTGTTTGTGGTTGAGTCCCGGAAAGAGGGCCAATTATCTACAAATTCTATCTTTTGGGAGGGGCAGAAAACAGTTTTCAACCAGCGATTGAGTTGTGAGACTGCTGTAGAGCTCATCACTCCCCCTAACTGGGAGTGCACTTGGTGGCCACGCCCCTCCACATGCTACAAGACATTTGTCCCACTTACTTTTTTGTGAGCACTTCTTGAGACTGGCAAATAGTACTGCTTTAGACTAGCAACACACTTTCTGGTTCTCATGTCTTCTGTAATTTATATTCAATGTTTAGAACTGAATTAGAATAGATCTGAAACAGGTAACACTCAAACAAAATAAATATTTGGTGAGGTGACCAAGCAATTATATCACAATGTATACTGTGGAGTGGGACTAGTTAGGAAGCACAAAGGTAGCTTTCTCACATATTGTCATATCAAAATACCTTAATGTACAAGACAAATATATTATAATCTTCCTTCTGGTAGACACTTTGGAAAAAATACAGCATACAATATGTTTATTCAAAACTCAAGAGATATGCAGGTAGATTTGGTTTAAAAAAGCATACTTTATTCATAACAAATACCACAATGAAGTTAATTAATCAAATTGATCAACAGTTACACAGATGTTTCAAGTTTTATTGTCACATGCACAAGTACAGTGAAATGCTTACTTGCTAGCTCTTTACCAACAATACAGTATTCAATATCAAATAGTATAAAGTAGATTATAATCATTTAACACACAATAAATAAGAAAAACACAAAAGTAAGCTAAATACCAAATGTAGTACAATGTGCAGGGATACTGGAGTAGTTACGGCAGATACTATGTGTACATGTAGGCAGGTGTAAGGAGAGCGTGACTGGTAACAGGATAAATAAATAAATAAATAAATAAGTGTATTGGTGTGAGTCCGTGTGTGTGCAGTAGTGGCAGCGTAAGCGTGTGTGGCATATAGTCAGTGGAATGTCAGTGCAGATACTGTGGGTTAGGGTGGGCAGCCATTGCCTAGCTGTTCAACAGTCTCAGTGCCTGGAGTTTCTTTCTGTTCAACAGTCTCAGTGCCTGGAGTTTCTGGCTGTTCAACAGTCTCAGTGCCTGGAGTTTCTGGCTGTTCAACAGTCTCAGTGCCTGGAGTTTCTAGCTGTTCAACAGTCTCAGTGCCTGGTGTTTCTGGCTGTTCAACAGTATCAGTGCCTGGAGTTTCTGGCTGTTCAACAGTCTCAGTGCCTGGAGTTTCTGGCTGTTCAACAGTCTCAGTGCCTGGAGTTTCTGGCTGTTCAACAGTCTCAGTGCCTGGCGTTTCTGGCTGTTCAACAGTCTCAGTGCCTGGAGTTTCTGGCTGTTCAACAGTCTCAGTGCCTGGCGTTTCTGGCTGTTCAACAGTCTCAGTGCCTGGAGTTTCTGGCTGTTCAACAGTCTCAGTGCCTGGAGTTTCTAGCTGTTCAACAGTCTCAGTGCCTGGAGTTTCTGGCTGTTCAACAGTCTCAGTGCCTGGAGTTTCTGGCTGTTCAACAGTCTCAGTGCCTGGAGTTTCTGGCTGTTCAACAGTCTCAGTGCCTGGAGTTTCTGGCTGTTCAACAGTTTCAGTGCCTGGAGTTTCTGGCTGTTCAACAGTCTCAGTACCTGGAGTTTCTGGCTGTTCAACAGTCTCAGTACCTGGAGTTTCTGGCTGTTCAACAGTCTCAGTACCTGGAGTTTCTGGCTGTTGAACAGTCTCAGTACCTGGAGTTTCTGGCTGTTGAACAGTCTCAGTGCCTGGAGTTTCTGGCTGTTCAACAGTCTCAGTGCCTGGAGTTTCTGGCTGTTCAACAGTCTCAGTGCCTGGCGTTTCTGGCTGTTCAACAGTCTCAGTGCCTGGAGTTTCTGGCTGTTCAACAGTCTCAGTGCCTGGCGTTTCTGGCTGTTCAACAGTCTCAGTGCCTGGCGTTTCTGGCAGTTCAACAGTCTCAGTGCCTGGAGTTTTTAGTTGTTCAAAACTCTCAATGCTTGGGGATAGAAGCTGTTTTGGAACCTGTTGGTCTGAGACCCAATGCTCCAGTACCGCCTGCCAGACCCTAGCAGAGAGAACAGTTCATGGCTGGGGTGGCTGGAGTGTTTTCTCCTTCCTCAGACACCGCCTAATATGTATGTATTTCCTGGATGTCTTTATATGTAAGATCAGGGTTCAGGATATCAGCTCCTGAAATACACCAAACAATCTGAGAACCATTGTGCAAGTTATACCACTTAATCACGTCATTGCAGATGACATTATAATAGGATTGTTACTATAAAGTGACGTCTCCAAATTGGCACAAACACCAACATGATTTCCAGGTGTCTGACGCTACCCCATCTGCTCTGCCCCAACCATCACCACGAGCCCCCCCAGCAGCCTCCACTGAGTTTTACACACACACACCAACAATAATAATAATAAATATATAGATATGTATATATACATAATAATAATATACAGACACACACACATACATATCTATACACATACATACAGTGCCTTCGGAAAGTATTCAGACCTCTTGACTTTTCCCACATTTTGCTACATTGCAGATTTATTCTAAAATTGATTAAATAAATACAAATCCTCAGCCATCTACACACAATACCCCATAATGACAAAGCGAAAACAGGTTTAGACATTTTGCAAATGTATTAAAATAAAAAAAACAGAAATAACTTCTTTACATAAGTATTCAGACTCTTTGCTATGAGACACAAAATTGAGCTCAAGTGCATCCTATTTCCATTGATCATCCTTGAGATGTTTCTGTAACTTGATTGGAGTCCACCTGTGGTAAATTCAATTGATTGGACATGATTTGGAAAGGCACACACCTGTCTATATAAGGTCCCACAGCTGACATTGTACGTCAGAGCAAAAACCAAACCATGAGGTCGAAGGAATTGTCCGAAGAGTTCAGAGACAGGATTGTGTTTAGGCACAGATCTGAGGAAGGTCACCAAAAAAATTCTGCAGCATTGAACCACCAAGAATTTTCCTCGAGCTGGCCGCCCGTTCAAACTGCGCAATCGGGGGAGAAGGGCCTTAGTCAGGGAACCCGATGGTAACTCTGACAGAGCTCTAGAGTTCCTCTGTGGAGATGGGAGAACCTTCCAGAAGGACAACCATCTCTGCAGCACTCCACCAATCAGGCCTTTCTGGCAGAGTGGCCAGATGGAAGCCACTCTTCAGTAAAAGGCACATGACAGCCCACTTGGAGTTTGCCAAAAGGCACCTAAAGACTCTCAGACCATGAGAAACAAGATTCTCTGGTCTGATGAAACCAAGATTGAGCTCTTTTGCCTGAATGCCAAGTGTCGCGTCTGGAGGAAACCTGGCACCATCCCTACGATGAAGCATGGTGGTGGCAGCATCATGTTGTGGGGATGTTTTTCAGTGGCAAGGACTGGGAGAGTAGTCATTATCGAGGGAAAGACGAACGGAGCAAAGTACAGAGAGATCCTTGATGAAAACCTGCTCCAGAGCGCTCAGGACCTCAGACTGGGGGCAAAGGTTCACCTTCCAACAGGACAATGACCCTAAGCACACAGCTAAGACAATGCGGGAGTAGCTTCGGGACAAGTCTCTGAATATCCCTGAGTCACTTGAACCCGATCGAACATCTCTGGAGAGACCTGAAAATAGCTGTGCAGCAATGGCCCCCATCCAACCTGAAAGAGCTTGAGAGGATCTGCAGAGAAAAATGGGAGAAACTCCCGAAATAAAGGTGTGCCAAGCTTGTAGCGTCATACCCAAGAAGACTCAAGGCTGTAATCGCTGCAAAGGTGCTTCAACAAAGTACTGAGTAAAGGGTCGGAATACTTATGTAAATGTGATATCTCCATTTTTTATTTGCAATACATTTGCTAAAATTTCTAAAAACCTGTTTTTGCTTTGTCATTATGGGGTATTGTGTGTAGATTGCTGATAATGTTTTTAAATACATTTTTGAGTAAGGCTTGTCGTGGCTGAATCAGAATTAGTTAGGTAACATAGATAGATAAGATGTTATTTTCATCACATGCTTGTGAGATACTACGTCATTAGAATGGTTCTCTTTGGACTACAGGGTTGGCAGTGCATTTTCCCTTCTCAGCTAGGGCTTAGTCACTTGGGGCCCAGAGAGGGGAGAGGTCAGGCTTGTCTTCATATGTCAATGTATCTGTTAACTTCTTGAGAATACAGGGGGTGCTGTTTCGCATTAGCATAATTGCCTCTACAGATTAAACTGCCTCTTATTCAATTATTGCTGTTACTATATGCATATAACCATATGCCATTGGATAGAAAACAAGCTATGGTTTCTAAAACCGTTCCAATTTTGTCTCTGAGTCAAACACAGGTCATTTCACAGCACTTTCCCTGAGCCAGAAGAAGATTGCAAGATGTGTATGCTCGCTTCAAAGCTCTGCCTATATATGGTCACGCGACCTATGACCCGAAACACACTTCCTTCTTCTTCCTCTGGGTGTCTGGAAGACGTCAGAGGAGAATTTTTTTGTTTATCTTGTACTGACGTGAAATAAGACCTATTTCTTTAGCGTGACCGACAACTTCCGGTTTCTGAGATGCGCGTTTTCAGAGGTGCCATTGTCTTTTGTTATGCTGACGTTACGGATGAAAACTATCTCCGTGTCGAAGTTTGTTTGATACATGTGACCATATCACCGTAATGTATGTTTTTTCAATATAGTTTAATCAGATTATTAGAATTTTTTCGGGAGTTTTGCCGTGTTCCGTTCTTTGAGTTTTTTAACTTTGGACATGGACCGTGCCAGTCGACCAGTACCCAGGCTAAATGAAGAGGGGAGGTTGCCATTGTGAATGGATTGAACGACTCATCAGGACTAAGGACACCTTGATCAACATTCTGATGAAAGACCAGCAGTAGTAAGACCCAATTTACGATGTTATTTCATATATCTGTCGTGCATGTGAACTGGTCGGGCGCGTCCAGCCGGTTCTGGCTGGCCTGGTTATGCTAATTTAGCGATACATTTTGTTTTCGCTATAAAACATTTAAAAAATCTGAAATATTGTTTGGATTCACCAGATGTTGGGCTTTCAATGTCTGTACGCTGTGTATTTTTTCTGAAATGTTTTAAGACAAGTAATTAGTTATATAACGTTGGTCTCTGTAATTGTTCTAGCTGCATCAGCACTATATCAGATTGCAGCTGCAATGTAGAACTGTGATTTATACCTGAAAAATGCACATTTAAAAAAAAAAAACTACGCTATACCATAAATATGTTATCAGACTGTCATCTTATGAATTTGTTTGTTAGTTAGTGGCTATCAATATCTTAGTTTAGCCGAATTGGTGATAGCACCTGATGGAGTAAGAAACTGTTGGAGTAAGAAAATGGTGTCATTTTGCTAACGTGTTTAGCTAATAGATTTACATATTGTGTCTTCCCTGTAAAACATTTAAAAAATCTGAAATGGTGGTTTTATTCACAAGATCTGTGTCTTTCATTGGGTGTCTTGGACTTGTGATTTAATGATATTTAGATGCTACTATTTAATTGTGACGCTATGCTAGCGATGCTAATCAGTGTGGGGGGTGTGGGGGGTGCTCCCGGATCCGGGTTAGGTACTCTGTAGAGGTTAAACCATGTGGTGATATGTAGAATATCAGAAGGGGAGGAGGACAGAATGGAACATTGTCTTCTTATGGGAATGTGTCTGTAACTATTCCTAAACCATGTGAAGGGATGGCGTTATTAATGGGGAACCAGTTAGTTATCTCACACAATGTCTGTACGCCAGTCACTCCCTACTTTTCTCATTGGGGGAAGGAGTATGGCAGTGTCTGGAACCATTGTATGTCCCCTCTGAGGTTGCCCTTATCTTGACCTAGTATATGACCTAAGAGGCTCACTGTCTTTTCTGAGCTTATCCAGGAGGGGGTGTATTTTAGATGGAAGTATCTAGAATTGACAATCGATATATGCCATTGGATGAGGTAATGTTTTGGTACCAAGCATGAGATTGAAACCTCGTCTTGGGAGACCAAACTGAACGATAATTTATAGCTAATGCTATCTAGCTATGGGATACTCCTCTTTCAAGTAAAAGGTTATTTGTAAGTTGAGAGGGGTGTATCTTGGCTATAAATTATACTAAGAATTGTTTTGTAGACACTCTCAGAGAATTCATTTATAGACACTGAATTGATCTGAGAGTCAAAAAGGGCTATGGTGAAGCTCATATATTATTAAAGATGGACTTTATAATATAACTCTGACTTGTGTGTGGTTGGCTCTCTTTTTAGAGTAATACAGGAAATTACCACGACAGCCTGTAACCTAATAAAATGTGAAAAAAGTCAAAGGTCGGGATACTTTCCGAAGGCACTGTACAAATTATATATACATATATTTACAGTTGAAGTCGGAAGATTACATACACCTTAGCTAAATACATTTAAACTCAGTTTTTCACAATTCCTGACATTTAATTAGAGTAAAAATTCCCTTGGGGCTGTTCCCTTTTACTGGGGAACAGCCCCCAGTAAAAGGCACATGCACTTTCAAATGTAAATACAAGGAAAGTGACATGATATTGGACTTTTACGTTGTTGACACTAGAGCAGCTGCAGTGCTAGGTCTTAAAGCATGTTTAGACATGGACCTCATCAAGCTAGTTGTATCAGTGACAGCACCAGTAGAGACAGAACATGGACCTCATCAAGCTAGTTTAATCAGTGACAGCACCAGTAGAGACAGAACATGGACCTCATCAAGCTAGTTTCATCAGTGACAGCACCAGTAGAGACAGAACATGGACCTCATCAAGCTAGTTTCATCAGTGACAGCACCAGTAGAGACAGAAGCAACACAACATTGCTTTCCAGAGAGTGAAAGACTGGACGGGTTGAAGTATGGACTAGGTGCAGTGCTACTGCAAGAAGGAAAGCCCATCGGCTACGCTTCCAAATCTCTCACAGACTGTGAAATCAACTACACTCAAATCGAAAAGGAGCTCTAAGCCATTCTGTTCGGATGTAAACGTTTCCATCAGTGCGTAAATGGACGACAAGTCATTGTGGAATCCGACCACAAGCCCCTCGAGTCAGTCATGAGGAAACTGTTAGCCGCAGCCCCACCAAGGCTAACGACTTCACAATCACTCACCATCCAGGCAAAGACATCCCTGTCACAGACACACTCTCTAGGAAGTTTCTTAGCAGCCTCAGCCTCAGTGAAGGCATGGACATGCAAGTGCACACTGTGTGCAGCAACTTACCAGTTAGGGACACAAAACTGAAGGAGATCCGAGCAGAAGCAGAAAAGGACTCACAGCTCACACAGCTGAGGAAAGTCATACAGGATGGATGGCCTGAGGAGAGGAGAAAATGCCCTCAGAGCGTCTCAAAGTTCTGGAACCATCATAATGAACTATCACAGATCAACAGAATTATTTTCAAAGGAGAGAAAATCATAATTCCTACCAGTCTCAGAGAAGAGATTTTGACAAAGATCCATGCTGGACACATGGGCATGGACAAGTGAAAACAGGGAGCACGGGACATTTTGTTTTGGCCTGGAATGTGCAAACAAATAGAGGACATTGTTGGTAAATGCCCCACCTGTCTTGAACGACGCCCCTCAAACACCAAAGAGCCAATGTTACCTCACTGTATCCCAGACCGACCCTGGCAGGTCGTGGCAACCGTTCTGTTTACCTGGAACAACGAGAACTACATCGTAACAGTGGACTACTACAGCAGATACTTCAAACTTGACAAGCTTCACAGCACCACATCTGCAATACACAAGCTGAAAGCAATCTTTGCCAGGCATGGCATTGTAGAGACTTTAATTTCTGACAATGGCCCCTGTTACAAATCAAATGAATTTGAATCCTTCACAAAGCATGGGAGTTTACACGTCACCACAAGCCCACATTACCCTCAAAGTAATGGCCTTGCTGAAAAATCTGTGTAGATTGCTAAATCCCTCATGGACAAAGCAAAAGCAGACAAGAGAGACCTCTACCTCAGTCTCCTTGAATACCGCAACACTCCAGTTGACAACTTCAAATCACCAGCCCAGCTGTTGATGAGCCGCAGACTCCCAGCACCAACCAGCAGCTGCAACCTGAGGTCGTCAGCTACAAGGAAATGCATGAAAAACATGAACAGAGACAACAACAAAAGCGATACTACAACGGGTCAGCTAGACCACTGCCACCACTGAACGACGGAGAGTCAGTTAGAATCCAGGAGCATGGCCTCTGGAAGCCAGCAGTCGTCATCCAGCCAGCTGACACTGAACGTTCATATCACGTCCGCACTGCAGAAGGAGCGGTGTACCGCCGCAATCGTCGTCACCTACTGAACACAAAAGAACAACACACTGATGAGATGAACTGTTCCCCTGAAAGAGAACGTGATAGACTAGACACACACACAGCACAACATACACCATACTTACCTGCAACTCCATAAGAACTGATGACTGACACAGAAGCATGCTCAGCATCATATTGCACAAGGTCAGGAAGAGAGGTCAAGCCCAGAGCTGTCCTAGACCTGTGAAATGTCAAAGGGTGTAGGCGGATCGCTGCCCTAAAAGAGTTCCAGACTGTAAACTTGTTTATTGAAAGGTCACTTGAAATGCTTTGGTATTGTATTTGTTTGAAATGTTAAGATGTCATTTCTACTGTGAAAGCTGATTTGCTGAGAATCTTTTGTTCTAAAAGTAACAGTATGTTGGATCATTGTTTCAGAGTCTATGTTGATTCAGTTGGTGCAGTATAAATGGTTACTTACCTTGAGTTCAAACTACAGAACATGTATTCAAAATAAACACTCAGAATATGTAAAACATCTTTATTTTTGTTTTAAAAAAGGGGGATGTAATATTCATGTGTAAACATACTGAATTGTAATTGGATGCATTTTACCGCCGTATCATACTGCGCTATGATTGGTTATGCCCACCCAGGTGGAGAGGTCATGGTCAGTTGATCATGTTATGAGACACGTGAACATGCCAGTTATAGCTAGCTAAAGAGCTGCGTTAAGAAATATCCTGTCGTACTGCATTTTATTATTTTGTACAAATTGTGCAAAACAAGACAACAGGTTACCCCTCATGCGAGCGTAACGCAGGATAAGATCCTTCATCTTGAAACTGTGACAACAGATGATTCCAGGGCGAGGACGTCGGCACGGTCCAGGCACGGGGATGAATGTGCGATGTGCACGGTCCAGCTGGCCTCCGAAACCAAAACTTTCGATCCCATTGTATCCCTCAGTAGCTTGGTGAAGAAGTCGGTGGGAAATTGTGAGCCAGCCTCCACCCCCTCTGCCAGACCTGCAATGCGAAAGTTATGACGTCTGGACCGGCCTTTTAAGTCAACCATTTTCACGGAAAGCCTCTGCACACTCTTCTGCAAGGATGTACATAGCTTTTCTAACTCGTTGATCCTACCAGCGTTGAATTTAGAAGCTTTCTCAAAGTCCACAATACTCTGGCCCTGTGAAGCAACCGTTCGAATGGTGCTCTCGATTTTGGTGCCCAGTTCAGCAATAGCAGCCTTGAAATCCTCAGCTATAGTAACACGTAGTTCTCCCAGAGCCAGGGTAAGCTCTGAAAGTGTCACGTTATGACATGTGCCTTCCGCCATGGTTGCCTCGCTGTTTAGTGGGGAGGAGGCCTCCGATGACGATTTCTTGTCCTTTAGTCACCTATTACTCAACATGTTGACATAAAAATTAACGCTATTGTATTAAAGACTTATGGTGCAAAAAGTGTGGTAAAGTAGGTTATGTATGTTTTGAAAAAAGTTGCGAGAGCCTCTCTCAAACACAGCCTTTCACTCCAACATGCTAGCTCTACCCCCGGAAGTACTTTTTTTAGTATTGACGAGACACTGATGTGGCTAGGACATAGCATGGCTACCAGATCAGCTGTTGAAAAGATTAACAACTTGCTCGACTCCATCTTATATAAACTTAGATCGGGTGCTGAATCCTTGTATATAATCCAAAGAATAAAAGATCCCAGATCTCCCAGAGGAGGATCTCTCCTGTCCTATTTGCCATGATATCTTCAGATTATGTTGTCCTGTTGTGTAGGCACAGTGTCTGTAAAACTTGTCTGCAGTAACACTGGAAACAGAGGCTACATCGGGAATGTCCAGTGTGCAGGAAGAGAAGCAATTTGAATTCTTAAAGAACATATGTGAGTCTTTCTTACTGGAGAGGAGTCAGAGAGTTTCAGGGGAGTTTGAGGAACTCTGCAGTCTACACAGGGAGAAACTCAAGCTCTTCTGTCTAGAGGATAAACAGCCCATCTGTGTGGTGTGCCAGGCCTCCAGAAAACACAAAAAAAACAACTGCTGCCCCATGGATGAAATTGTACAGTATCAAAAGGTACAGTTGCATAAAGATCTGCATTTGATATACAAAAACATGTCAGATACAGTATAGTATCAATTTGTTGTTGTATTTGTGTGTGTGAAACCAGTGTATTTTTCAGAGATGTAGTGGTAAAAACTCGGTAGGTAAACTAACGCTCCCTTAGCTCTCGAAAACCTTTATTTTCTGTATGTAAGGTTTTCAGCCATTACATTCCCCCACATTTGGTTCCATGCAAACTACAATTCCAACGCTGTGTTTTAACTCAACGTTTCGAAACGTCAATAATCATCGCTTTCAAAACCGTTTTAGAAACGTATGCTGATATGCCCCTTATCTTTCATGTCAGCGAGAAATAATCTTTCAAATAAAAATCTACACTTACTGTAGCAGGGGTGGGTATAATTTGTGGAACGTTCCAACAGGAATCTGTTCCAAAAACGTTGTAAATAACAAGGTTGCCAACAAACAACGCATACAAAGTTGTATAGCGGCAGAATAAGATACAGTGTAGGGAGTGGGCTATTTAATGACGTTTTTCACTTCGAAAAATGTCTATCCTCACTCTGGTAGACAAACATTAAGAATAAGCTACGTGGTGAGTTGATGCCTATTCGGCAGCTAGTTAGCTAGGTGAATTGATCATCCTACTTTGTATGCGTTGTTTGTTGATGACCTTGTACTTTACAAAGTTTTTGGAACAGATTCCTGTTGGAACGTTCCACAAATTATAGCCACCCCTGTAGCAGCTTTGCACAGATCCATACAATGTGTGTGCCTCCACTTAACAAACTACAGTCAGCTTACACACAGGTGTTCGACGCAAGCTAGACAGCTAATTAGCACAGGTGGCGGCTATGTCTTCCTTAAACAAGCGTTGTAACATCGAGATATGTCCGTGTGGAAACACTAACCGTAATGCTATAAAGGTGTGTAGTAATTTACCCTTTTTTATTATTATTTTTCACTATGAAAGACACGTTCCTTATGTTTCCAATGCAATACAGCAAGCGATGCGTGCTGATGTTTAGGGGTGTCACGTCTCCCGCTCCTCCCCTCTAACCATAATCCTCTCCTTTCCCAGATCAAGCTATAAAGGCACAAGGCATGACCCAGATGTAGACACGGGAGGCAGATGGTTTGAGTCTTAATATTTATTAAACAATCCAAAAGGGTTAGGCAAGAGAATGGTCGTGGACAGGCAAAAGGTCAAAATCAGTTCAGAGTCCAGGAGGTACAGACTGGAAGCAGGCTCGAGGTCAGGGCAGGCAGAATGGTCAGGCAGGCGGGTACGGAGTCCAGAAAACAGGCAAGGGTCAAAAACCGGGAGGACTAGTAAAAGAGAATAGAAGCAGGAGTACGGGGAAAACACTGGTTGACTTTAAAAGCATACAAGACGAACTGGCACAGAGAGACAGGAAACACAGGAATATATATATATATATATATATATATATATACACCAGGGATAATAAGCGACACCTAGAGGGGGTGGAGACAATCACAAGACAGGTGAAACAGATCAGGCTGTGACACAAGCCCTTGATAATTGGCCATTAGGATACGGAACCATCACCCACATCACCCTCACAGTGAAGTCCATTCATCAGGAGAACGTCCGCTTCTTCATTACCAATGCACCAGTTCACAAGATTATCCTCGGCCTCCCGTGGCTTCACCGCCATAACCCTACCATCTCATGGTTGAGGATGAGAATCACAGACTGGTCACCCGAATGCCGGAAGACCTGCTTCCCTGTCCCCTGTGGCTCCACATCGGTTGAGAGTCCTGTGGTTGCCCTTCAGCCCAACATCCTGGAGGTATACCAGGACCTGCAGGAGGTATTCTCCAAGACTCACGCCACCTGTCTTCCTCCTCACCGCCCCTGGGACTGTGTCATCGACCTGCTTGCAGGTTCAACACCTCCGCGCAAATGCATCTACCCTCTGTCGGTGGCTGAGACCCAGGCCATGGAGGATTACATCCAAGAGGCGCTCCAACAAGGGTTCATCCGCACGTCCACTTCTCCTGCATTGGCTGGTTTCTTCTTCGTGGCCAAGAAGGATGGAGGGTTAAGTCCATGCGTTGACTACAGAGGACTCAATGAGATTACCACAAAGTATCGGTACCGTCTCCCGTTTTGTGCCGGCAGCCATCGAACAGCTCCGCGGGGCCCGGTTCTTTACCAAATTGAACCTGTGGAGTGCTTACAATCTCATCTGCATCCGGGAGGGGGATAAATGGAAGACTGAGTTTAGCACGATGTCTGGTCACTACGAGTACTTGGTGATGCCATTTGGCTTAGCCAATGCTTCGTCAGTATTCCAGTGTTCCAGGCATTCGTTGCTCGGATGCCAGGTGGTCGTGTATATCGATGACATCTTGATCTACTCGGCTATCCTGGAGGATCACATCACTCACATTCGAACAGTCCTGGAACGCCTCCTGGCTAACCACCTGTTCGTCAAGGCTGAGAAGGGCCAATTTTGAGAGGGCAGTCTCCTTCTTAGGCTACTAAAATCAGCCCACAGGGAGTGAAAATGGACAACAAGAAGGTAGATGCGGTCAGGTCATGGCCAGTCCCAACCACCATAAAGGGGTTACAATGGTATTTGGGTTTTGCCAATTTCTACCGCCGTTTCATCAGGAACTTCCGCTCCTCTCACCTCTCTCCTTAAGGGAGGGCCCCGTAGGTTGTTTTGGAGCCCAACAGCCGACTGGGCCTTCTGTCCACTCAAGGGATATTTCACCTCCGCCCCATTGCTCAGAGACCCAGATAGCACGATATCCTTTGTGGTGGAGGTGGACGCTTCAGAGGTAGGCGTGGGGGCAATTCTGTATCAACGACAGGGTAATCCACGGAAGTTGTACCCATGTGTGTTTTACTATAAGAAACTGTCCCCTGCAGAGAGGAATTATGACATTGGTGATTGTGAGCTCCTGACGGTTAAGTTGGCATTAGAGGAGTGGAGACACTGGCTGGAGGGCACCAAGGAACCATTCGTCATTCTCACCAACCATCAGAACCTGGAGTACATACGGACAGCGAGGAGGCTGAATCCACGCCAAGCAAGGTGGGCCCTTCACAAGGGTTGACTTCACACTGTCGCCCAGGTTCTAAGAACAGTAAGGCCGATGCCCTGACACGTCTCTACGATTCGAGAGAGGATCCATTCCAGAATGTGCCTATAATCCCATCCTCCCGAGTCATAGATCCTGTGGTCTGGGATGTAGATTTGGACATCTGCCAAGCTCTGGAGAGGGAGCCCACACTCACTATCTTTCCTCCCGAGCGCATCTATGTTCCTACAGGGAAAAGGCCCGACTGTTTACCTGGGCACACACAGCTATCGTCGCTGGACATCCAGGTATTTCTCGTACTACTCAATCCATATCGGATAAATACTGGTGGCCCACCTTGGCGCAGGATGTCCCTCACTATGTCAAGTCCTGTTCCGTATGTGCACAAACCAAATCCCCCCGGAATGCTCCAGCAGGGAAGTTCCTTCCCGGGCCTCAGTGTCCCTGGTCCCATCTATCCATTGACTTTGTTACTGATCTCCCCTCCTTTGACGGTTTCACCACCATTTTGGTGGTTGTGGATAGATTTTCAAGATCCTGTCATTTAATCCCTCTTTCTGGTCCCCCATAATGCTCTCCAGGTCGCTGAGGCACTCTTCCAGCAGGTCTTCATTAGGTTATGTGTTACGGATACAAGTATTCTGTGTGTATCCTGTGTGTATTTATTTTCTCTCCTTCTCCCCTACTCACAGGTGACAATCATCATTCCCCAATCAGTCATCAATCAGTCGCTAATCAGAAGACACCTGCTCCTTTTCTCCTACCCAATCACATTCCCTTTCCCTTGGTTTAAAAACCCTGTCAGTTGTTTTCTCTGGAGCTCGATCTCTTTGTCTAGAGCAATCGCTCTGTACATGCCATATGTTTGTCGACCTCTTGTGTGGTTTATGATACATGTCACTTTGTCCCCACCTGTGAGTATTGTTTTGGTTATGGTGAGTGAGTGTTTGTTTGATGGTGGGAAAAGGGGGTAACCAAGATAAGACGCCCATGGGCATACACTACCCGTAGGTAAACTTTGTTAAATACACTAGTTAGAACTGGGCGGACCACCCACTGTATTTTTGGTTAGTTAGTTAGCTGTTGTTGAAATAGGCTAGTCTAGCTTAGGGGTGTTTTGGGATATTTGTTTCTTTCCTTGGGTCCAGCTCAGCCCCTTTTCCTGCCACCCCAATTACCGTGTGTTTGCTAATAAACCCTGAGTCTAACGGTAAATTTAAGTTGTCGTGGTTATTTCGTTCTCACCATTACTTTGTATTACACTTTGCATGAGTTATGTTGCGGGTCCCATTACCACTCCCCCTAGACTGTCGGGCCAGAGGGATTTGTAACATAAGGCATTATGGCCTTCTGGAAGACATCGTCTCCGACCGTGGCCCCCAATTCACATCACGGGTATGGAAAGCCTTTATGGAGAAGCTCGGGGTCACGGTCAGCCTCACTTCCGGGTACCGGCCTCAGTCCAACAGGCAGGTGGAGAGAATGAACCAGGAGCTGGGGAGGTTCCTGAGGAGTCAGGACCGGCACGGAGAATGGGCTCATTTCCTTACATGGGCAGAGTACACCCAGAACTCGCTACGTCATTCCTCCACTGGGCTGATCCCCTTCCAGTGTGTTCTGGGTTTTCAGCCGGCCATGGTTCCGTGGACCCCGGGCCAGATCGAAGCTCCTGCGATTGATGAGTGGTTCCGGCGCACAGAAGTGTGGAGCGATGCACACATGAGACTCCAACGTGCCGTCCACCGAGTTGGCGACGAGTTGGCGTATAGGTTACAGTTCCCCAGTCACTACCATATCTCACCTTCTTTTCATGTCTCAAGGCCGGTGGTTCCTGGTCCCCTATCTGATGCTGTCCCCCACGACACTCCTCCACCTCCCCTGGACGTCAAGGGGAGTCCGGCATATGCTGTCAGATCCCTAATGGACTCCCTACGTTGTGGGTCGTCGGCTCCAGTACCTGGTGGACTGGGCGGGGTATGGCCCAGAGGAGCGGTTTCGGTGGAGGACATTCTGGATCCCAACATCATCCGTGATTTCCAACTTCGCCATCCGGACCGGCCTGCTCCTCGGGGTCGTCCCTCTGGCTGGTGTCGTCCTGCGGCGGGAGCTGCGCGGTATACTAACCACCGGTCCTGGGATCCATCATTACAAATACATAGCTTCCATCATTAAGTGCACCTGCAGATCATCATTATACCCACCTGGTTTCTCCTGCACCTGCTTCTCGACTCACAGTGTCATCGTTACAAGGGGCTCTTAACAAAACCCCCCGGTATGAAGATACCTTCATCAATAGGCGCTAAAGTAGTTAGCGTCTATGAATGAAGTAACACTCCCTATACTTTCAATGCATTTTTCTGCAAAAGGTGGTTAAACTGTTGGGCAAAAAGAAGTGTAAACTCCACTGAGAAAAGTACTTGAAAAATATCACTCCTGTAAAACAGATCTATCCGGATCTAACCACACACACGTGACGCACCTACTGTACACTCACATAACCTGACTTAAACACAGAGGAGAGCAGTCTATTCACCTTTCTTCCATGTAGATAAACACTAATGAAAAAAGGAAGGAACATTTCTCTTCAATAAAACATCCTCTCATTCCAGGAGGACCTACAGACTTTCCTGAAGCCCTTACAGGAAAAACTTTAATAAAGTTAAACAAACCTGTGACCAAACATTCAAGCACATTAACGTGAGGATGACTAGTAATAAGAGAACAGAGAATTGTATGTATTTGGATCACAGTATTTTGTGGGTAAACTGTGACAATTCAATTAACATAATTTAGTGTAAAGCAGTGTCAATGACAGTTGTACACAACTATTATTAACTTGACATGTTCTTCTTGGCTTCCAAATACATCACCAACTACAAATCACCCACAGTTCTAATCTACACTGAACAAAAATATAAATGGAACGTGCAACAATTTCAAAGATTTTACTGAGTTACAGTTCAAATAAGGAAATCCGTCAATTGAAATACAAATAATCATTTGCTGGTCACAGATACTGTACCTTTAAAAAAAAGGTAGGGGTGTGGATCAGAAAACCAGTCAGTATCTGGTTTGACCATTTGCCTCATGCAGCACGACACATTTCCTTCACATAGAGTTGATCAGGATGTTGATTGTGGCCTGTGGAATGTTGTCACACTTCTCTTCAAATGGCTGTGCGAAGTTGCTGGATATTGGCGGGAAATGTAACACGCTGTCATACACATCGATCCAGAGCATCCCAAACATGCTCAATGGGTGACATGTCTGGTGAGTATGCAGGCCATGGAAGAACTGGGACATTTTCAGCTTCCAGGAATTGTGTACAGATCCATGCAACATGGGGCTGTGCATTATCATGCTGAAACATGTGTTGATGGTGGCGGATGAATGCTACGACAATGGGCCTCAGGATCTCATCACAGTATCTCTATGCATTCAAATTCCAATCAATAAAATGCAATTATGTGTCTTGTCTGTAGCTTATGCCTGCCCATACCATAACCCCACGCCACCATGGGGCATTCTGCTCACAATGTTGACATCAACAAACCACTCGCCCACACAACGCCACACACTCTGTCTGCCATCTATTTGCCCGGTACAGTTAAAACCGGGATTTGTATTTGAAGAGTACACTTCTCCAGCGTGCCAGTGGCCATCGAAGGTGAACATCTGCCCACAGAAGTCAGTTACGACGCGAAACTGCAGTCAGGTCAAGACCCTGGTAAGGACGTATGCACGCAGATGAGCTTTCCTAAGACGGTTTCTGACAGTTTGTGCAGAAATTCTTTGGTTGTGCAAACCCACAGTTTCATCAATTGTCCAGGTGGCTGGTCTCCAACTATCCCGCAGGTGAAGAAGCCAGATGTGGAGGTCCTGGGCTGGTGTGGTTACACATGGTCTTCGGGTTGTGAGGCTGGTTGGACGTACGGTCAAATTGTCTAAAACGAAGTTGGAGGTGGCTTATGAAAGAGAAATGTACATTTAATTATCTGGCAACCGCTCTGGTGGAAATTCCTGCAGTCAGCATGCCAATTACACGCTCTCTCAAAACTTGAGACATCCGTGGCATTGTGTTGTGTGAAAGAACTGCACATTTTAGAGAGGCCTTTTATTGTCCCCAGCTCAAGGTGCACCTGTGTAATGATCATGTTGTTTAATCAGCTTGTTGATATGCCACACCTGTCAGGTGAATGGATTATCTTGGCAAAGGAGAAATGCTCACTAACAGGGATGTAAACAAATTTGTGCACAAAATTTGAGAGAAATAAGGTTTTTGTCCATATGGAAAATTTGTAGGATATTTTATTTCAGCTCATGAAACATGGGACCAACACTCAGCTCCTGTCACTCTGGACCCAAACACTGCCTACCTCTGGATGTCTGAGGATCTGACCAGTGTGAAACGCAGGAATGAGACACTGTAGCTTCCTGATAACCCAGAGAGGTTTGATGACTATGTATGGATCTGGATCTTGTGTTCTGAGGGCTTTAACTCAGGAACACAGCTGGGACGTTGAGGTTGGGAACAATACATTCTGGCCACTGGATGTGATAGAAAAGTCTGTTGAGAGGAAGGCAGCAGTTAAAGTGGACACTGGCGATTCTGGCACTTCAAACATAAATACAGTGTATTTTCCCCACCAGAATCAACCAGTGTACTCCCAGTGGCAAAGAAACCCCAGACGATCAGAGTGCAGCTGGACTGGGACAAAGGAAAGCTGTCATTCTCTGACCCTGATAAGAACACATGTTTACACACTATTACACACACCTTCACTGAGAAAGTCTTTCCATATTCTTGGTAGTTATTGCAAGCTCTCCCCTCTGAGAATCTTTCCAGGGATGGTCTCTGTCAAAGGACAAAATAGTTAGTCTGGCTGTAGTGGGACAGCCCTGGTGGTGGTGATGTGATTATGGTACAGTATGTCAAGGCTTTATCCCGGGAACAAGATGGTACTGTTGAGTGTGTTAGTGGATTTTAGGGGAAAACCAATTGTCTTAATAAAAAATTAAAAAGACATCTTTGAAATCAACTTTTACAGTGATATATTTTGTATTGCATGTTTAAGGTAATTGTGCTGTATGAGTGTGAAACTCTTTTTCTTGATCAACCTTGTCACAGTGTACTACCATTTCCCTACCCCAACATGTTTCTGAAAATTAATTGTACAATTATTTGGGAAGCTGAGTCATTGGAGGCTTCTAATTAGGCAGACTGGGGTCATGTTTGGTCCAGGGCACCCTCAGCGGCGCCAAATGCAACCAGTGTTCAGGGGAAATGGAAAGGGAGCCTGTGACGCAACTTCCAATTTTGGACATTGAGACAACTCCTCCACATATACTGAATTGGTTCAACACTGCAGAAGAGAACCTCCTCTGACAGGTAGATTGTTTTCACATTAGGGCCACTCAGGCTATGTTAAATTATTGGTGCTTTCAAGACAACTGGGAACTCTGGAAAAAAACAAGGTCAAATATTGAAATTAGTGATCTTCGGGTTGGAAAGTCGGAGCTCTAGAAAGATACCGGAGTAATTCCGAGTTGGATGACCATTCTAAACTATTTTACCCAGTTGGAGCTAGTTTTTTTCGCCGAGTTCCCAGTTGTCTTGAATGCACTGAAGTCTGAGATTTCCGAATTCCTAGTTGTTTTGAACACGTCATTAGTACAGGGTAATCTGGGACAAAGAACCATGAAGAATAGAATAGCGCCATTTAGAGGTGAGAGGTGTCTGATTTACAACAACTGACCCAGGTCCTAGGTTCTGTCGATCTATTGGTCGGTGGGATGGGTTACAGAGTGTTGATGAGGGAGTAGGGTGAAGTTGCCCCTTGAGATGCTGATTTTGAGTCAGTTTAGCATTTTCCAACCTAATGGTTAAGGTTAGGATTGGGGAAGGGGAAGTTGATCCTAGATCTATACCTAGGGCAAACTTCAACCCAGAGCGTTGATGGGCGAGTGAGGTAACCCCAATGCCTGGTCAGTAAGGACTGGCCATGTATAAAGTGTCCTGGAACCCCTTTGGCTGCCACGGCTCCTGGTGGTCTGACCTGTTCGGAGACTAGGGAAGACCAATCCCCTTGTAGGGTTTGAACCTCAGCAGAGCAGGCTGAGGGGGAGTTGTTATACTTAACAAGAGGTATTCTATCCATCCCCAGTATTGTAAATGAATTGTAAAATTGTTTAAATGCCTGTTGTACGTATTTTTATTACCAGTATTTCTATATAATAAAGTCTGACAAAAACATGGTGTTCTTAGTATGAGCGTTTAGAATAGCCTGAGTGCCAGTCTGTTTGCGCTATCATGCCAAGTCCTGTCACTCATTGCCATGCCAATGGCTTGAAAATGAGCAATGGGGTTGGCAAGAGCATGAGCATAGATCTGGGTCCAGGCTAGGTTTAGAACAATAAGGAGAGCAATAACAGTATGTGCAGAGTTCCAGTTGACTCAAATATCCACCCCTCATCAATCTATCAATCAAATGTATTTATAAAGCCCTTTTTACATCAGCCGATGTCACAAAGTGCTACAGAGAAACCCAGCCTAAAACAACACCCAGCAAGCAATGCAGATGTAGAAGTACGGTGGCTTGGAAAAATTCCCTAGAAAGGCAGGAACCTAGGAATAAACTTGGAGAGGAACCAGGCTCTGAGGGGTGGCCAGTCCTCTTCTGGCTATGCCGGGTTGAGATTATAACAGTACATGGCCAAGATGTTCAAACGTTCGTAGATGACCAGCAGGGCCAAATAATAATAATAATCACAGTGGTTGTAGAGGGTGTAACAGGTCAGCACTTCATGAGTAAATGTCAGTTGGCTTTTCATTGCCGAGCATTCAGAGTTAGAGACAGCAGGTGCGGTAGAGAGAGAAAGTCGAAAACAGCAGGTCCGGGACAAGGTAGCATGTCTGGTGAACAGGTCAGGGTTCCATAGCCGCATCCATCAGCCCCTCACCTGACATTAACCTGCTCGTGGTAATATACTGTACAATCCCATAAAACTTAAAGATCCACCCTTCACACACCAAGTCCATGATACTCACCTGCTCACGGTAATGTACAACCCTCTCAGCTCTCTTAGGAAATAAAACAGGACTTCTGCAAAAAGCAAGTTCAAACTGAACCATTGAATATTCCACCTAAAGTGTAACTTTCAGGCCCTGCTAACCAAACAAGGGTGAGTCTTGGAAGTGAACTGTTGCCTCCAGAAGCCATTACAGAGAAAGGAATGTGACTATGAGAGAAAATGGCTTACAAATTGTTGCGCATATCTCCTGTCCATTGTGGCATGACATCTTCAAGAATCCAGTCCTACTTTATTGTGTAGCCACAGCTTCTGTAAATCCTGTCTGCAGGAACACTGGGGAGAGAAGGAAGAAAAGGAATGTCCTGAATGCAAGAGAAAATCTTCAACAGAGATTTTCCTTAACATGGCTCTGAAGGACATATGTGAGGCCTTCTTACAGGAGAGAGCTTCAACAAACTCCAAAAGTGCTATGCAGTCTGCACAGGGAGAAATCCAAGCTCTTCTGTCAGGAGGATAAACAGCCAATCTCTGTGAAATACCAGACCTCAATAAAACATGAACACTGGATCAGATCCATAGATGAGGCTTCACAGGTTTATAAGGTATAGGAAAACATTGATTAAATTCAATCAAATCAAATCAAGTTTATTTTATATAGCCCTTCGTACATCCGCTAATATCTCGAAGTGCTGTACAGAAACCCAGCCTAAAACCCCAAACAGCAAGCAATGCAGGTGTAGAAGCACGGTGGCTAGGAAAAACTCCCTAGAAAGGCCAAAACCTAGGAAGAAACCTAGAGAGGAACCAGGCTATGAGGGGTGGCCAGTCCTCTTCTGGCTGTGCCGGGTGGAGATTATAACAGAACATGGCCAAGATGTTCAAAATGTTCATAAATGACAAGCATGGTCAAATAATAATCAGGAATAAATGTCAGTTGGCTTTTCATAGCCGATCATTAAGAGTTGAAAAGAATAAACAATAAAGGTTATTGTTAAATAAATAATAATAATAATAAAAATAATAATCAGGAATAAATGTCAGTTGGCTTTTCATAGCCGATCATTAAGAGTTGAAAACAATAAACAATAAAGATTATTTGTATTTACTATTCATAAAACAAGCAAAACATGGATAGACGCTTTAAACATTTTTTTCCTGATGGTTGTCGGTCTGTAGGGCAACGAAATGTTTAAATTGTGCAAGGGCTTGTATATTTTCTATAGTCACTTTACAGACATTTACCAAGTTTCCCTGTCTGATGTCATACATGTTTGAGTTTAGCCACACCGATCACTTATCATTTGAATACAGTGCTCTGTTCTCTCTGTTAAGCTCCTGTGATTCTAGATACTGGCCACCCAGATATCATCCTGTCTGAGGATCTGACCAGTGTCAAAGTCAGTGAGACACAGCAGCTTCCTGACAACCCAGAGAGGTTTGATAGCTACAAATGGCTCCTGGGCTCTGAGGGCTTTCACTCAGGCACACACAGCTGGGACATTGAGGTTGGGGACAGTTATTGTCACTGGGTGTGATACAGGAGGGTGTCTGAACGAAGGGAGTAGTTAAGAGTGGGTACTGGTCATTGAAGCAGTTTGATGCAAAATACACAGCACACTTGCCACCAGGACCATCCATTGACCGTAGCACAGAAACCCCAGAGGATCAGAGTGCTCCTGAACTGGGACAAAGGAATGCTGTCCTTCTCTGACCCTGTTAACAACACACACATACACACATTCACACACACTTTCACTGAGAGAGTCTTTCCATTAATTGGTGATTACGGCAAACACCAGTGTCTAAGCATCTTGGCAGAGGAGGCCTTTTTAACAGTGGAATAGCCCTGCAATGATATTTACTCACAGCCAAATACAGCTGAGGTTAAACACTCCACAATGCTTCGGTATTTTTATTTTGAATTAGTCAGCAATGTTCAATAATTAAAAAAAAAAACTGCTCGTTGCACCACCATGTATTATTAGGCCTGTTCTTTGAGTGGTGGGTGACCAGTGGGGATCAGCCAGGATGGGGATGATGTGTGATGACTTTTTTAGTTTTTGTTAAAATCCTTGTGGAACTGTTTTGGATGAGCTGTAATCTGTTGTTTGCAAGTACAAGTAGGCCTACAACCACTGTGTTTACATAATCAATTCTGAAGAGAATATAACCAATTAAATTATTGTTTTATATGATTGTTGTAGAGAATATTGTTTTGTATAGACCAACAGATTGTTTTGTACAAGCCTACAGATAATTGTTTTGTATAAGCCTACAGATAATTGTTTTGTATAAGCCTACAGATAATTGTTTTGTATAAGCCTACAGATAATTGTTTTGTATAAACCTACAGATAATTGTTTTGTATAAGCCTACAGATAATTGTTTTGTATAAACCTACAGATAATTGTTTTGTATAGACATACAGATAATACTGATTTTAGTTTTGTTGCCTCTTACTTGAGGAATAATCTCAGAAACTCTCTAAAATGTGATGTTTTGGTGCCTCTAGGCTAGGGAAATTCAGATGGCTGATTGTTGGCCTTTTACTGACTGTTGTTTTTTATGATTGTGTTATGTATCACTCTGGTTTTCATAGTGTATTGATGTGTATATTTTGGAAATTACAGGGCTCTTGTGAAAAACCTTGTTCTCAGCATGATCAAAATAAAGGTTAAATAAAAGACTGTGGCTAAACAGCATTGAAACACAAGTTTCAACAATACAGAATGGGAAAGGAGGAAATAGGCTCTCTTCATATAATGAATTAAAATGGCTTTATTTGTACGGCATGTTCAACGGAAACAAAGTTTAAAAACTCCGATGTGTTTCGGCTGCATGGACGTCAGGGAGTACAAAGATATGATAATAGTCCTCTTTTAAACATATTTTTCCAATCAACCCTGATTTGAAGAGGGAGGGGTTACAGAATTCATTGGACAACACCTAGTAAGCAATACTATACATATTCAAAAGTGAAATACTGTAGTTATGTTATCAAAAATGCAACTCAAGGCTAGAAGCATCAGGACCCATAGAAAGGTAGTTCTAACCTTGAATATGACTGGGCAAAGTGCTAAGAATAGGAGAGACATCTATTTTATAGTACACTAGAACACAGCAAACATGGACCACAGCAGTCTAAACATAGCTGAGGACAATAGAGCAAAATGTCCACTAGATGACAGCAAATGGACCTATCACGACCCTACAGGAAAGGTGAGAAATCCATATCTTCATTTAAACCAGGGTACTTAGTGGCCTGTAGTTTGTAAATCCATATCTTAATTTAAACCAGGGTACTTAGCGGCCTGTAGTTTGTAAATCCATATCTTCATTTAAACCAGGCTTGGGCAAGTTGCTGTGGGGTGTGCAGGGCTGTTGACCAGGGTAGGGGTAGCCAGGTGGAAAGCATGGCCAGCTGTAGAAAAATGCTTATTGAAATTCTCAATTATCGTGGATTTATCGGTAGTGACAGTGTTTCCTAGCCTCAGTGCAGTGGGCAGCTGGGAGGAGGTGCTCTTATTCTCCATGGACTTTAGTGTCCCAGAACTTTTTGGAGATTGTGCTACAAGATGCAAATTTCTGTTTGAAAAAGCTAGCCTTTGCTTTCCTAACTGCCTGTGTATATTGGTTCCTAACTTCCCTGAAAAGTTGCATATCGCGGGAGCTATTCGATGCTAATGCAGTACGCCACAGGATGTTTTTGTGCTGATCAAGGGCAGTCAGGTCTGGAGTGAAACAAGGGCTATAGCTGTTCCTGGTTCTACATTTTTTGAATGGGGCATGCTTATTTAAGATGGTGAGGAAAGCATTTTTAAAGAATAACCAGGCATCCTCTACTGACAGAATGAGGTCAATATCCTTCCAGGATACCCGGGCCAGGTCGATTAGAAAGGCCTGCTCGCTGAAGTGTTTGAGGCAGTGCCACTGCCAATGAGGCAGTGATCACTGAGATCCTGGTTAAAGACAACAGAGGTGTATTTGGAGGGCAGGTTGATTAGGATATCTATGAGGGTGCCCGTGTTTACGGATTTGGGGTTGTATCTGGTAGGTTCATTGATAATTTGTGTGAGATTGAGGGCATCAAGCTTAGATTGTAGGATGGCCGGGGTGTAAAGCATGTCACAGTTTAGGTCACCTAACAGCACAAGCTCTGAAGATAGATGGGGAACAATCAATTCACATATGGTGTCCAGGGCACAGCTGGGGGCAGAGGGTGCTCTATAGCAAGCAGCAACGGTGAGAGACTTGTTTCTGGAAAGGTGGATTTTTAAAAGGAGAAGCTCAAATTGTTTGGGCACAGACCTGGATAGTAAGACAGAATTCTGCAGGCTATCTCTGCAGTAGATTGCAACTCCGCCCCCTTTGGCAGTTCTATCTTGTCGGAAAATGTTATAGTTAGGGATGGAAATTTCAGGGTTTTTGGTGGTCTTCCTAAGCCAGGATTCAGACACGGCTAGGACATCCGGGTTGGCAGAGTGTGCTAAAGCAGTTAATAAAACAAACTTAGGGAGGAGGCTTCTAATGTTAACATGCATGAAACCAAGGCTTTTACGGTTACAGAAGTCAACAAATGAGAGTGCCTGGGGAATGGGAGTGGAGCTAGGCACTGCAGGGCCTGGATTAACCTCTACATCACCAGAGGAACAGAGAAGGAGTAGGATAAGGGTACGACTAAAGGCTAGAAGAACTGGTTGTCTAGTACGTTCGGAACAGAGAGTAAAAGGAGCACGTTTCTGGGCACGGTAGAATAGATTCAAGGCATAATGCACAGACAAAGGTATGGTAGGATGTGAATACAGTGGAGGTAAACCTATGCATTGAGTGACCATGAGAGAGATATTGTTTCTGGAAACATCAGAGGAAGGAAATAATTGAGTAGATATATTTTATTGTCAGAAGAGGAGCTTACATTTACATTTTAGTAATTTAGGACACTCTTACCCAGAGCAACTTACAGTAGTGAGTGCATATATTTTCATACTGTTTTCGTACTGGTCCTCGGCGGGAATCCTACCCACAACCCTGGCATTGAAAGCGCCATGCTCTACCAACTGAGCTACACGAGACAGGCTCATTGTAATGGCTGGAATGGAATTAATGGAAGGGGGTCAAACATGTGGCTTCCATTAGTTTGATGTGTTGGACACTGTTCCATTTATTCCATTTAAGCCATTACAACGAGCCTGTCCTCCTACAGCCCCTCCCACTAGCCTCCTCTGATTATTGTATATCATTCTGAAGATAAACATGTAGCACAGTCCCCACTGGGGTCGTCCCCTGACCTCACAGTGGCACAGAAATCCCAGAGGATCAGGCGCAGTCATTCTCTGACCATGGCCTGTTAACAACAACACATCTTCAAACCGACTTTCATTGAGAGTCTTTACACATCTAAACAATGGAAGAATAAACACCCTAATGAGAATCTTACCAATGAAGACCTCTGTAGTGGAACAGCACAGTTGGAGCCTCTTTCTGTGACAGTGAAAAAGCACAGCTGGTTAAGTGGAGTGTTTAAAATTGTTAAATGCTGTATGTTTGGGGTGTTGAGTGGCTCTACAGTATTTACCATAATTGAGTTATGGTATATAAAGCATATTTGTTTACCATTTGATTTCCTGGCTTAGTTTATAAACTAACGTAATTGTAATAAATCCGGTTGTGTCAATTAAATAAAAGTAATGTCAAGTGAATCATTGGTTGGTTGTGTTTCTTCTTCAAACAAATATCCACAATTTAATTTATTTTATATTTGTCTGATACACATGTGTTTGGATTTGCCATTTTAGTTGTCACCAGTTACCACAGCCACAATGTAATAACCCCCCCCCCCTATTTCTACCAATTTAAACCTAACTACATTACTAACCTTATGCCTAACTCGAACATTACATTTAGACCAAAAATCGTATTTTTGTTTTTATACATTTTTACGATATAGACCATTTTGACGTTGACGCTGTGGTAACCCACTCACCGTGTCATCATCATCATTTCATTTCACTAGGAGATCTTAGCGCTGCTACATCATCTTGAGACAACTGCGAAACGAAGGAAATCCATCTCAGTCAAGAACCGAGTAAAGGAGGCACCGATAGCTAGATTCCTGAACCTGTATTTCTCTATTGCTGGGGCAAATAAACGGTTCAGAAATGGTAAGAATAGCTTATTATTCTATTGTCTAAGTGCCATGAAGCTTTTATTTGAGCTAATTAGTTAGCTATCCTCTAGCTAGCGAGGCAGCAGCTCGTTGTGGTTAGCCTCGCAAGCAGGAGATGTTTTGGCAAATAATCCTGACTCATTGAACAGGGTGCCATTTTAATTTTCATCGGAAATTATGGTTTTAACCTCATATTTAGTTAAGAAAATATTGTCTGGCTCGTCATAACCTTATCAAAATACTCAAACATGAATTAGACCGACGCCCGGCGACGGCTAGCTATCGGGTCCAACAATGGCAGCTACGCTGCTTAGAAAACTAACCTAGCTAGCTAACGGCTGTCGTTCTTTCGGCTAACTTAGCTGCGTCAGCTAACGTTAGATACGTTGGCTGCCTTGTTATCCTAACCTAGAAATTGTGATGTTGCTTTAGCTAGCCCATTAATGTGTTGGCTTCTATGTTGATTTAGCGAACAAGTAACTTATACCAACAATAACTAGCAAGCTTGAAAAAGTCACCGTGTTACCTTATGTGCTCAAATGTTTTGCCATTAAATAACGTTAGCGAGTTAACGATAACGTTAAGTTAGTTGGCTGGTCAACAACAACACTAACGTTAGTTGGCTGGCCAACAACACTCACTAGTCTGGCTAAATGCTGTTGGCAAACCAGTCTGTAATTTGGTCTGTATTTAGTTATGACAATAGATGAGCTCGAAGGCAAGCTGCTTTTGGGCCTCTAACATTGAATGTACATTGAGCAAATTAAAACTAACGTTATTTATTTAGCCAAAAAATACTCTGTCCAACCAAAGTACCCTCTTCGGACTCTGTCACTAAACTACACTCATTTGGTCTGAATATCACAACAAACAATTACTTCTGGTCTGTGAAGGCAGAGTGGTAAGCTGGGTGTAATGTAAGTGAGGGAAAGACTGTCAATGGAACAGTCGTCTTTCAGGTCATGTAGGCCTAGTTAGTGTTTGGTTTCAGTGGGACAGAAATCTGACCCTGCCTGCCTCACACTCACCATCCCAGTAATGGCTTCTCCCACCAATCACCCCATGATGGTTAGTAGGAGACAACCTCTTCCTACAGGCTCTGTGCTTCCCTGACTTCCTCTGAGGCAGGACTGCTCTACTCTTGTAGGAAATAGAGCAGCTTGACATCTCACTTTTTTTTACCTTTATTTAACTAGGCAAGTCAGTTAAGAACACATTCTTATTTACAGGGGCAGAACGACAGATGTTTGTCAGCTCTAGGATTCGATCCAGCAACCTTTCGGTCACTGGCCCAACGCTCTAACCACTAGGCTACCTGCCGCCCCGTTCTGTTCCTCTGAGTCAGTCAGCAAAGTGCCTGTTTGATACAGCCTAGGGAAACCTGGACGCTAGATGTGTGTGTAAGGCTGAACACCCCCTCCCCGCCTTTACCTTAGATGACCTGTGTCTGTTTAACATGTGAGAGGCGTGCTGAGAGCTGTGACTATAAAATCAATCCTGGTGTGCGTGCGCACTAGCCTTTCAAATGCTGAGCTGAGTGAGAATCAAAAGCTGCATACACTAATGAAATAGCCTGCCTTATTGCCCCAAAACACACCCTGCACTCCAAGCTAGAAAGCAATTAAATGGTTCCCAATACACTGTGATTTGACTACAAGATTGCATGTTCCCGAGGCATAGCTTTTGCGTTATCTGATACACAGTGTCTCTGTTCTGTGAATGAATCACTCTTTCACGGTTAGAGCATTGGGCCAGTAACCAAAAGTTTGCTGCTTCCAATACCCAAGCCAACAAGGTGAAAATGTGCCCGTGAGCAAGGCACTTGGCCCTAATTTGCTTCAGGGATGCCGTACTATTATGGCTGAACCTATAAAACAACTAATTTCACTGCACCTATCTGGTGTATGTGGCAATGAAACATTTATTCATAATTTTTTTTTGCTTGTGGCAGACTACACCTGAGCTTTACCCTTTTACATTTATTTTATTTTAAATGTGACATTTAGCAGACACTCTTGTCAAGAGCGATTTGCAGTAGTGAGTGCATACATTTTCATACTGGTCCCCCTGCGGGAGTCAAACCCACAACCCTGGCGTTGCAAGCGCCATGGTCTACCAACTCAGCCACACGGGACCTCTAGGCATTGGGTTTGTTAAATCTGTAGTCAATAAGGAAGTAGGTTAATCTTCTCTCGTTGAGAAGACCTGATTGGGTCGAAGGCTAGCGAGGTGGTTTAGCTCTGTGTTTCTGTTTATTACATTGTTGGTGTGTTTTAATGTATATGTAGGCTATTAGGTAGGGCCAGGAAGATATCGGTATCACAATCTTTTTTCCCATGGCAAAATGAAAACATGAAGCAGACCAAACTCTTTTGGTTCTTTAAAAACCTGCTGTATGTAAAATATTGTGTGCTATAATGCATGTGACTCTGGATGAAAACATAATGATGTTTGTTACCAACATTAGGGCTGTTTCCTATAGAAGTTAAATCTGCTTTGTTTTGTTTCCTTGTCATGATACTAACGAGTATCGCGATACTGGTATCATCCCGGGCCCTAGTAAGGTTCAGTGACTCTGGCCAGGACACAATGACTGAGGTAGCCTAATGAGATTTACCGGCTGCTTTCCCACGACCACAGCTCTCTCTCTCTTCCCTGGTTCATTGTGCCATTATGGTTTCTCACGGTTGTATTGTGTTGTTAATGTATAATTTCCTGCAGAAAGACCCAATTGGATTAGCTAGATATTAAAACATTAGCCTTACTGTTAGTGTAAGCAGTTGTAGGGTTGGTGAACCTTATTCGGATCACCATTAGCTGACGCCATTAGAAAGGTTACGTTACTGTTCTTGTCATGTGTTGACACGCTAGTCTAGCACAGATGTTAGTTACTATTAGCAATCAGCTCTGAGGGGTATACTACAATAACGGTTCAAGAGTTAGCCAGCTAACTTGTCTAAATGTTCTGAAACAACTTAGTATTTTATTTTTTTATAGATACGCTTGAAATGGGCATGGTCGCTGACTCAACAACCAAAAACACATATCTGAGTTTAGCTTTCTTAATAAACCAAAAAAGCAATAGGTATTTTGGTTGTTTATCAAAGTTAGCTGTCTAACTCATTGAACCTCCTTTGTAGTATACCCCTCTGGGGTCTTTCCTAGAAACAACACATGATGGGGTCATGAAATTTGCACTAGAGGAACATGATGACGTTGATGTGCCAGAGTTTCAGGTTTCACAACTAACTGTGAGGAAATCACTGTCATGGCCTCCATGTTCACAGCATGGACATCCTGTAAGTTACTCACTCACCCCCTTCTGTCTTTATTGAAGTTTTTAAAGGACTCCTGCCATCATGTGTACACACACAGATACTTACACACCGTAAACAAGTGATCACTGCTACTGTTGTGTCTAAATATAACATGGGAGAACTAGGCCTATCCACCAATCTAGTGCTGGTCATAAGCACAAACGCACACAAACTGCTTGTGAACGGTGTCAGGAAGTAAATAGTGTTCAGGTTGCAACACAAACAAACATCCTCAGCCTTGGGCCTAAATGACAGTAAATGACCAGAGATGGAGACAAGGCTGGCTGTCCTCTGCTATATATAGACCCTCTGCCTGGCTGTCAACAACAATGAGCCTCACTTCCCTTCTCTCTCTTCATATCTTTGTAAATTGGGGAGGGACCTTGTTGATGTTTCCATTTCCTGGTCTCCTGGCCAATCAGGGTTTATATTACATAGCGATGTATCTGACTGTAATCAATGTCTTTGGACTGTGGAGAGCTCCTCTCATGTTGAATATACTGCGGTTTCTGTCACAGTATTTGAGGCCAGTCTGCCTGCCAGAGGACTGGGAAGGAAGTAGCCTGGCCCTAAAGTGGACTAATCTGTCATTAGCTAGCTGTAATCACGTAGTTCATAGTTCAGCTGCTAGAAAGAACAGCAACCACTGTTAGTAACCACTGTTTTCTCTCTCTTATTCCTCCAGGTCTTGTGGTGAGGTGTTTCTGCATAAGGCTGTGAGGAGGAGCAACTGACAACAGAGCCAAACTTACTGACACGCACTCACCAGCCTCCCATGGACGGCACACTCTGAGACAGCACTTGAGAGGAGAGAAACAACAGGAGTGGGAGCAGAGGAGAGAAGAAGGAGCTGAGGAGAGCAGGAGGGACGTGACGATGTCGTCCAACAGGGGCCAGAACCCACATGGGCTGAAGCAGATCGGGCTGGACCAGATCTGGGACGACCTGAGGGCTGGCATCCACCAGGTGTACACACGGCAGAGCATGGCGAAGTCACGCTACATGGAGCTCTACACGTATCCCACACGCTAAGGGGGGGTGAAGGCCAGGGGAGGTGGTGGAATTTAAGGGGTTATTAAGTTGGTACGGCTGCTGTGATTTCCCTTTTGAAGGGAGTTTAAGGTTTATATGGCCTACTTCCCAAAGTGGAAGCTCACAGCAGTATGCAGTCTAACTTCGACTTGACTCAAGAAAAAAAATATGCGGGCAGTTGGTAGAGCATGGCGCTTGCAACGCCAGGGTTGTGGGTTCATTACCCACGGGGGGACCAGGATGAATATGTATAAACTTTCCAATTTGTAAGTCGCTCTGGATAAGAGCGTCTGCTAAATGACTTAAATGTAATGTAAATGTAATGTAAATATTGCAGTGTCATTATGGTGTTGTGTTCATGGGTGTGTCCTAGTGGTGCAATACTTACTGATGGGCTAGGTCACATCACATGTAGAGAGGTCAGAGTCCTGCTGCAATAGACCTGATACCACCATAGTGTTTCTGTCTTAACTCCCCTGCCTGTCAGCCATGTGTATAACTACTGTACCAGCGTGCACCAGTCCAGTCAAGGCCGGGGGTCTGCCGTCCCCAACAAGACCTCCAAGAAGAGCAGTACTCCTGGGGGGGCCCAGTTCGTAGGCCTGGAACTCTACAAGAGACTCAAGGAGTTCCTCAAGAACTACCTGACCAGTCTGCTCATGGTGAGTGGTACAGTGACATGGGGATTCCATCCTCTCCTGACCCGCTGGCACTTTGATGACCTTTCACAGATCTAATGTGTGGTTGGATACAAGGAAAATATGGTGCCAATTCCACCATCATTGTTTACTCTTTCTCTTGAACTGTACCTTATTTTGTTTGGTGACCAATGCATCTTCCATCTCCCCCTCTACTGTCTCTCTCTCTCTCTCCCAGGATGGTGAGGACCTGATGGATGAGTGTGTGTTGAAGTTCTACACACAGCAGTGGGAGGACTACCGGTTCTCCAGTAAGGTGCTGAATGGGATCTGTGCTTACCTCAACAGGCACTGGGTCAGACGTGAATGTGACGAGGGACGCAAGGGCATCTACGAGATCTACTCGGTGAGAGGAAGGAAGGGAGGGAGGGGGTGTCTTTGTGTGTGTCAATTTTCAACTGTAAAAGATGAGTGAATTATGACATTTATCCCTCATGCCCTCTCTTCTGTAGTTGGCGTTGGTAACGTGGAGGGAGTGTCTATTCAGACCCCTAAACAAACAGGTGGGTATGATGATGATGTCACATCTGACTGACACAACACACGCACGGTAAATAGAATCACCAACCACGTCAGTTCAGTGTGTTTCACTGTGTCGTTCTATGTGTAACTGGTGTAGCGATGGATAGAGCTGCCATCTTATTCTAAGACGGCGAACAACGTAATTCATACATTCATTGACTTTACACCACTCGCTCTCTCTCAGGTAACGAATGCGGTCCTGAAGCTGATCGAGAAGGAGAGGAATGGAGAGACCATCAACACCAGACTCATCAGTGGTGTGGTGCAGTCCTACGGTACAACACACCTCAAACCAATCCACTTCAAGTTTTCACTTAGACACGCGTTTATAAAATATCATCACATTCCAGCACATCACAGAATTTTCTCTTATAGAAGAATTCAGAGGTCTCAGACTTGACTGTATGTGTGTTGTCTCCTATAGTGGAGCTGGGGCTGAATGAGGAGGATGCGTTTGCTAAGGGTCCTACGCTGTCAGTGTATAAAGAATACTTTGAGTGCCAGTTCCTCACGGACACCGAACGCTTCTACACACGAGAGAGCACCGAGTTCCTCCAACAGAACCCTGTTACTGAGTATATGAAGAAGGTGAGGATGGAGGGGAACAAGAGGGTGGGGGTAGCAGCAGTGACGGGTGTAGGTGTAGCTCCATGAAAGCACCAGGAAGTTAACCTTGTGTTTCTGTGTGTGTAGGCCGAGGCCCGTCTGCTAGAGGAACAGCGGCGTGTGCAGGTGTACCTCCATGAGTCCACTCAGGATGAGCTGGCCAGGCGGTGTGAACAGGTGCTCATAGAGAAACACCTGGAGATCTTCCACACAGAGTTCCAGAATCTACTGGATGCTGACAAGAACCAAGGTAGGGAATGGTGTAGGGGGGGTTTTCAGCTGCTCAACCCAGGAAATGGAAAATACAATAGAGAATAAGTATAAGGAGTTATATATGCCTTGCTGTTATGAGTGCCTGTGTTTTTAGACAAAAGTTCTGTGTACTCAGTCTCTCATTCTCTTTCTCTTTTCCTCCCTCTCAGATCTAGGTCGGATGTATAACTTGGTGTCTCGTATAACGGATGGCCTGGGAGAGCTAAAGAAACTCCTAGAAACACACATCCACAACCAGGGCCTGGCCGCTATAGAGAAATGTGGGGAGGCCGCTCTCAACGTATGTGTACACACACACACACACACACACATACATACAAATATATATACAAATATATATATGTATGTGTGTTTGTCCCTCCTAGGACCCTAAGGTGTATGTCCAGACCACACTGAACGTCCATAAGAAGTACAACGCTCTGGTCATGTCTGCCTTCAACAACGACGCTGGCTTCGTAGCTGCTCTAGACAAGGTACACTCTAGCTTTTTAATAAACAACTTTTTTCTCCTTGAAAAAAATCGATGTAGTAAGGATTCCTATATAAATACCCAGAACTGACGTTGTAGCGCGTTCTCTCTCCAGGCGTGTGGTCGTTTCATCAACAACAACACGGTCACTAAGATGGCCCAGTCCTCCAGCAAATCACCTGAACTACTGGCTAGATACTGTGACTCTCTGCTCAAGAAGAGGTGGGTAATCTACTGTATGGCGCTGGGGCTATTGTCTGTCTCTGACGTAACTAAACATTCACTGTATTCTGTTCTCCAGTTCTAAGAACCCAGAAGAGGCAGAGTTGGAGGACACACTCAACCAAGTGGTGAGGACCTACTCTTTGTTCATAAACCTTTTGACTTTCTCTTCAGAACTAATTTGAGTTACCAACTGTCTCAACGTCCTATCTCAATAAACCTTTCATATGTTGCTCATCCCTCAGATGGTGGTGTTTAAGTACATAGAGGACAAGGATGTGTTCCAGAAGTTCTATGCTAAGATGCTGGCTAAACGCCTCGTCCACCAGAACAGTGCTAGCGACGACGCAGAAGCTAGCATGATCTCCAAACTCAAGGTCTGTACCTCATATATATATATATACATACATACATACACACACACACACACACACACACACACACACACACACACACACGCATTTATCCAATCTCACACAGGCCGATCACCCCAAGGAATGTAAAAGAAAATATGTAATTTTGAAAGTATTGTGACTTTCTCTCTCCCTTAGCAAGCGTGTGGCTTTGAGTACACATCTAAACTACAGAGGATGTTCCAGGACATCGGAGTCAGCAAAGACCTCAACGAACAGTTCAAGAAACACCTGACCAACTCTGAACCTCTCGACTGTAAGCACCTGTTGGTTTGTCTAATAAACCTAATACTTCTGTTTACTGGTATCTGTATTTGTTGTAAATGTGTTTCCAATGCTAAATAATGAGGTGTGTTACAGTGGACTTCAGTATCCAGGTGTTGAGTTCCGGGTCCTGGCCGTTCCAGCAATCATGCACCTTCGCTCTGCCCTCCGAGGTGAGACTCAACTCGATACCAATTCAACTTTGTAACGATACACACATCACTCCAACACAACTTAATACAACAAAAAATACACTCCCCAACACATTTATTTGTTTTATAAGGCGATAGTACAGAATGTCGCCTTTTATTCTGAGGATATTTCCATACATATCTGTTTTAGAAATGAAAGGACGTCATGTATCTAGTCCCACCATTTGAAGGTGACAAGTAAATTCAGCAAAAAAAGAAACGTCCTCTCACTGTCAACTGTTTATTTTCAGCTTAACATGTGTAAATATTTGTATGAACATAACAAGATTCAACAACTGAGACATAAACTGAACAAGTTACACAGACATGTGACTAACATAAATGGAATAATGTGTCCTTGAACAAAGGGGAGGTCAAAATCAAAAGTAACAGTCTGTATCTGGTGTGGCCACCAGCTGCATTAAATACTGCAGTGCATCTCCTCCTCATGGACTGCACCAAATTTGCCAGTTCTTGCTGTGAGATGTTACCCCACTCTTCCACCAAGGCACTTTCAAGTTCCCGTACATTTCTGGGGAGAATGGCCCTAGTCCTCACCCTTTGATCCAACAGGTCTCAGACGTGCTCAATGGGATTGAGATCCGGGTTCTTTGCTGGCCATGGCAGAACACTGATTCCTGTCTAGCAGGAAATCACGCACAGAACAAGCAGTATGGCTGGTGTCATTGTCATGTCAGGATGAGCTTGCAGGAAGGGTACCACGAGGGAGGAGGATGCCTTCCCTGTAACGCACAGCGTTGAGATTGCCTGCAATGACAACAAGCTCAGTCCGATGATGCTGTGACACACCGCCACAGACCGTTACGGACCCTCCACCTCCAAATTGATCCCGCTCCAAAGTACAGGCCTCGGTGTAACGCTCATTCCTTCGACGATAGATGCGAATCCGAACATCAACCCTGGTGAGACAAAACCGTGACTTGTCAGTAAAGAGCACTTTTTGCCAGTCCTGTCTTGTCCAGCGACGGTGGGTTTGTGGCCATAGGTGACGTTGTTGCCGGTGATGTTTGGTGAGGACCTGCCTTTACAACAGGCCAACAAACAGTTGTTGCCATCCTGTACCTGTCCCGCAGGTGTGATATTCGGATGTACCGATGTGCAGGTGTTGTTACACGTGGTCTGCCACTGCGAGGATGATCAGCTGTCCGTCCTGTCTCCCTGTTAGCGCTGTCTTAGGCGTCTCACAGTACAGACATTGCAACTTATTGCCCTGGCCACATCTGCCGTCCTCATGCCTCCTTGCAGTATGCCTAAGGCATGTTCACGCAGATGAGCAGGGACCCTGGGCATCTTTCTTTTGGTGTTTTTCAGAGTCAGTAGAAAGGCCTCTTTAGTGTCCTAAGTTTTCATAACTGTGACCTTAATTGGCTACCGTCTGTAAGCTGTTAGTGTCTTAATGATGGTTCCACAGGTGCATGTTTATTAATTGTTTATGGTTCATTGAACAAGCATGGGAAACGGTGTTTAAACCCTTTACAACGAAGATCTGTGAAGTTATTTGGATTTTTACGAATTATCTTTGAAAGTCAGGGTTCTGAAAAAGGGACGTTTCTTTTTTTGCTGAGTTTATTTGGACAAATTCACTTGTGTATTACATTTAGTCTAAAGTTTGGTATTTGCTCCCATATTCCTAGCACACAATCACTTTTATTGTAAATAGAATAGAATGTTTCTGAACACTTCTAAATTAATATGGACGCTACCATGGTTACGGATAATCATGAATTACTCTGAATAATGATGAGTGAGAAAGTTACAGATGCACAAAGATCATGTCCTCAAAACATGCTAACCTCTCACCATAACCAATAACAGGGGAGGTAAATGTTTTTGGGGGGTATGATATTTATGCCTCTAGCTTTCTCACTCCAAATGCTTATGACCCCTTCAAATGGATGAACTAGATGCATAAAGTGCTTTCATTTCAAAACGGTAAAACATATGTATAAAACAAAAATGTCCATAAATAAAATGTGACATTCTGTACCAGCACCTCATATAAAACACTTGATCTCGTATCCAATTGATAGAGTATATAGAAACCAATTAAAAGTTTTAGCTTCACTGACCAAATACGTAGGGGAGAGTAGACCTAATGCATCAACCTCTCGTCCTCCAGTTGGAGCGTAGCTACCAGCGGTTCACAGCATTCTACGGCAGCAGACACAGCGGTCGGAAACTCACCTGGCTCTACCACCTGTCTAAAGGAGAGCTGGTCACCAACTGCTTTAAAAACAGGTACAGAGTTGGTACAAGGTCACTTCTCACTAGAATCTGGAGATGTACGTCATCACAGATGTAATTCAATGTATGTTCCAGGTACACTCTGCAGGCCTCTACCTTCCAGATGGCAATCCTGCTGCAGTACAACACAGAGGACCTATACTCCGTACAACAACTCACTGACAGCACACAGATCAAAACCGTGAGTGATGCTGATACTGTGCTCTAAATAGATGTATTAAATGTAAATAAATGCTTTTAAATGACCCCTGATGAGATTAGCACATTTGTATTTCACTGGCTGTGAATATTGTTTTTACCATTTTGTTGTTTTTAGGACATTCTGGTTCAAGTGTTGCAGATCTTGTTGAAATCCAAATTGCTGGTAAGTGCAAGTCAAGTAGAATGTGTTGTATGATGATAGTCTGTTCACTAGAGGGCTCTGGACTCTGCAGCATAAAAGCCTACACACTGATGGAAAGTAGTGACTCAAATCAAATTTTATTGGTCACATACACATGGTTAGCAGATGTGAATGTGAGTGTACCGAAATGCTTGTGCTTCTAGTTCCGACAGTGCAGTAATATCTAACAAAATCACAACGACTACCTAATACACAAATGTAAGGGGATGGAATAAGAATATGTACATATAAATATATGGATGCGCGATGGCTGTGCGGCATAGGCAAGATGGTATAAAATACAGTATATACATACGAGATGAGTAATGTAGGATATGTAAACATTATTAAAGTGGCATAATTTAAAGTGACTAGTGATACCATTATTAAAGTGGCCAGTGATTTGAGTCTGTATGTTGGCAGCAGCCTCTCTGTTAGTGATGGCTGTTTAACAGTCTTGAGATGGAAGCTGTTTTTCAGTCTCGGTCCCAGCTTTGATGCACTGTAATGCGGTCTGTGTGTCAGGTCCTGGAGGATGAGAATGCTAACATAGACGAAGTGGAGTTCAAACCAGAAACCCTGATCAAACTCTTCCTGGGATACAAGAAGTAAGTCTGCTCTCTGTTTCTCCTTTTGTGTTGTCTGGTTCTTGTGCGTTTTCTGTCTAAGCATAGATTTAATCCTTAAAATAATGTTTGTTGTTCATGTCTCCAGTAAGAAGCTGCGTGTGAACATTAACGTTCCTATGAAGACTGAACAGAAACAGGAGCAGGAGACCACACACAAGAACATAGAGGAGGACCGCAAGCTCCTCATACAGGTGTGTTCCCGACTGCATGTTTGTTGAAACTACTGTACTGAATTTCTCTTTCAGTGTGGATCACTAAGTTTTATGAACTGTGTAGGCTGCCATAGTGAGGATAATGAAGATGAGGAAGGTTCTGAAACACCAGCAGCTCCTGGCTGAAGTCCTAAACCAGCTCTCGTCCCGCTTCAAACCCAGAGTCCCTGTCATTAAGGTAACACACACTCTTACCTGTCCCAGAGTCCCTGTCATTGAGGTAACACACACTCTTACCTGTCCCAGAGTCTCTGTCATTGAGGTAACACACACTCTTACCTGTCCCAGAGTCCCTGTCATTAAGGTAACACACACTGTCGCAATACATTCTCAAAGGACTCCCACACATTGCACCAACTGTAATATTTTTGTCTTAAAGTACATCTTTTTCACCCCCTTTCCCTCTGACCCCTTTTTCTCTGCTACCCTTGTCTCTCCTCTGTAGAAGTGTATAGACATCCTGATAGAGAAGGAGTATCTGGAGAGAGTGGATGGAGAGAAAGACACGTACAGCTACCTGGCTTAACCCGCCCCCTTCCCTCTCATTTTTGTCTTTTTTTTTATGTCCGAGTAATAAAGTGTGGTTCTTCTGACTGGCAGACGTGTGTGCTCAGTGGGACATACACATGGACACACTCTTGTTTTGATATGCAAATATGATCAGACCCACCCCAAACCCTCACCCCATGGCATAGTGTGAAGTCCAACCAGAGAGCTGTGTCCATAGTTACTGCATGCAACTGCCTCCCTGCTAGCCTGGTCTCAGATTGATATCCTACGAAGCAAGTTTGAGGAGTTAGCGAGCTAACTTTGGTCAACTGAGTTCAACTCAGGATAAGCGGTCATACGAAAGTGGCTCACGTTTTTAGCCAGGTACATTTATATTGCAATGAATCCTTCAGAACTATCCTGCTCTGATGCAGGCTAACTCTACTTACCTTGAATGAAATGACTGGGCCTTAAGGACCAATGAAATCAGATTCCCTCTTCAACCCCTTCATTTCAGGAAGATGACTGATTTTTGATGAATCAAATGTGTTATGTTAAAATCACATTACATATTTTAGTAATGTCAGAATGCCTTTTAAACTTAACGCCATGTAACTTTTGTATGACTTAATACAAAAAAGTGTGTATATAAGAGGGGGGGGTGCTTGTACATTGATAAGCACACCAAAGCAGGCATTAATAAAATAAAGACAGCCCTTCTAAAAGCATTTCACACAGCAGTCTGCTGAATTTGCAAGATGCATTTTGATTTTGGCACAAATTAAAATGTTAAACTGAGTTGCCCATGGATTGATTTTTGTCTCATGAGTTTGCCATGCGACATGCACGCGCAGTTACAATCCTGCTAGAGTTAGCTGCAGACAAGACATTTTGACCGTTGTAGTGTACGGATGAAGCCTGAGCTGGTTTGTGAAGCTGGTTAGTTTTAGAAAACCCAGAGTAGATCTAGCTTGCTTCGTAGGATACTCGGGTGTTGTAGCAGCTAACTATCGTTATCATCCCAGACAAACATAACACACACTAGGAGGAGTTGGCTGAAGCACACAGAACTGGACCAGTACGCTACCTCCATGTAGCCAGAGGAGTAGAGATGACTGGTTTTACCACCGGTCCGGACGAAGGAAATAAATTGTCTGGATTAAATGGAGACGCCCCTGCAATTTAAATCTGAGTCGGAGGGCTCTATTCAATCTGTATCGCTGAAGTTCAGCGGAGACTGCATTCACGGTAAACGCTACATATTGCCTCAGAAACGACCTTTTAATTCCTATCGCGTAGAGCACTGAATCAGCACTGCTGAAGTGTTGGATCCACTGAACTGGTGCCCCATCCCTAGCCTCTTCCCCCACTGGGTCTTGTAAAATCCCTGGTATGGGGTTAGGGTTTCATAGGGGATTGGACCTGTAACCCCTGTATCATTACTGCAATGAGGAAACCATTTGTATAGTGTGGTTCATTTTACAAATGTGTGCTAAATAAAGTCAAGGTTTCTCTAGTGGTCTTGTCACTGGCTGGGTTGTTACTTGCACCAAGATGTGGTGTGAATTTTCATTATAAACTGGGTGGTTTGAGCTCTGAATGCTGATTGGTTGGCAGCATAATACCACGGGTAGGACAATACATTTATTTTTACTCTAATTACGTTAGTAACCAGTTTATAATAGTAATGAGGCATGTCGGGAGTTTGTGGTATATGGCCAATATCACACAGCTAAGGGCTGTGGCGTGCTTAACTGCCCTTAGCAATATACCACACCCCCTCGTGGCTTATTGCTTAATTATACCGCTTGTTTAACACGACTCTGAAAAAGAATTGTTTGTGCAAAATTACTCATTACTGAAGTGGTTTTAAAATGCATATGAGAAGGCTTTGGTTGTTAGTGGCTCAAAAAAAAACAATTGGACACCATTTTCCTCTTATTTTATTCTGGATCACTTTGAACAATACTCCCTGTAAAGACAGTAAAAATCAGCACCTTGGAAATCAGACAGTAGTGGTCCCGGCTAGACAACTGGAGGAAACGTTACACAACATTCAATATATAATTTGTATAGAGCAGTTTCCCTATTCCATATGACAGAAGCACCTCTGTTCTATGAACATTCTGTAATATCCAATCCCACTGGACGCCAGCTGGCTCTACAACTCAGGAAGTATACATCCTAACAGATGGGTGAGATACTAGTCCTCGGGAGCTGCTGTATCTGCTGGTTTTCCAGTCAGACCGATTTAGACCTGGTTTAAGCTGTGACATTGAATCAATGGATCTCCCAAGAACCAGAGTTCCCCACCCCTGTACTAACATGAGCAACAAACTACTTAAAACAAAGAAGATAGGCTCCTGACTTCCATCTAAACACAACCGTCAGTCATCTAGATCTGTCTGTAGGTCTTTACAGAGCCCTCTCAGTTGCTGCTAAAAGTTGACAAAGTTACAGTTGTAAAAACAGGAGATAAATCGGAGCAGTTCGTCCCACTGCAGGTGAAGACGTGAACATTACTTAACATTATTCAAGGCTGGTTGTATTGGTTCAAGTCTGCAGTATTCACAAGCACCAGGCATCACTAGATTATAGTAGCAGTGAGGTCTTCCCGGGACTACAAACATGGAAGCTTTCGTCATCATGCATTAACCAGATTGAGGATACATCAATAAATCAACACTTAGAGGGCTCTAATCAAGTGACTATTCAGTGTTCTAACGACGAGATTCAAGGCACAGCAGAAGTGGATACCTGGGGGCGTTTACAAAACATCAAGTTTTAAAATGTGAGAAAACATCACACCGTCTTAGTTAGCACCATCTAGAATAGAGATTGTATCAAAGCATGCCTCAGGTGGTCAATGGTCAAATGTTGAAGAAATGAAAGACAGAATAGTTTTAGGAATAAACCAGAAGTCAAAGAAAAAAACAAAAAACAGGTTGTGCTGCTGGTCAACATGCATCGTACACTGTCACCTCAGATATCAGGCTATAGTCTCAAAACAATGTTCCGGCATTCAAGAGTGCGTCTGTGGGGTCTGAGACTAAGGTTTGGACACTGGCTAGGGGAGGGGGGAAAAGTCAGAGGTTTTTAACCTGCATTTAGTCTAGCTGGTGGTCAGGGACTAAGTAAAATATTCAACAACCACTTGTTATGGTTGAGTCACTGTGTACATGGATTTGGATCAAGTATAAAAAGCATAACAGAGCTAAAGAGATCCCCGCAGTGGATTTATTAAGACCTGTTTATGTGTTTGTTAGCTGTAAATTAAGGAAAGACTGTTCTAGTGACCATAGCAATGAATCCTACATAACTCTGAACAGGAAGATTTGTTGGTAGAAAAACTATTCAAAGTGGGGAAAAAAAGGTCAAAACTTCCCAGAATTCTTGAAGCATCCCAGGATTCCGACAATGAGCCGTTTGCGTTTCCTGAAGAGAAGAGTGTGCGTGCGTGTGTAAGGCCTTTGATCTAGAGGTAGAAGAGGGGATCATGGCATCTCTGATTCCCGCTCGATGCCGACGTACTTCAGAGCATCAGCTTGACTGTACCTAAGAGAGATAAGACAAGTTAGCTACAGACGTCAAATCAACCACAAAGTGTGTGAGTATGCGTACGTATAAGTGTGTCAATGAGACCAAACAAGGAACAAGTTTTAGACACCCTCCTCACGGGGTATTCAGATTGAAATGGCTGCAGACAGGCTGGTTAGTAACCCGTATATACTGACCGGTAGTCAAAGAAGAGCTCTTCTCCAGTCTGGATGGTTCTCTTAGCGAAGATCCCTATCCTGTGGTCCCCATTCACCATCATCACTGCAGAGATAGGAGAAAGACTCTTAGCACAACAGAGGTCTTATCAGTGAAACTCTACATCAGAGTGTAACGTCTGTTGGTCCCATCTGCCGGTGTATTAGGTTATACACAACAGACTGGCTGGATCAGCTGACATACTATACATCTGGTGGTTTAAACAGTACCGTAGCACACCTAGTCTGATCCTCTCTGGAAACAGTCACCCAAAATTAACTAATAAAGGGATTATGGCATTGTCTGACCTTTTGCATAGCAGTTGGGGTGGACGGAATGGTTGGCGAAACGAATCTTGTTTCCTTTCCTAGTAGCATCCACTACAAAGTCTGGGGTGGGGAGAGAGAAAGAATTAGCTTTCCCTCCCACTTAGTTTATCAAAAAGAGTATTTCAATACTTTTGTATGCGTGTGTGTTACCGTTGTTGAGGTTGAAGAGGAAGCTACACATGTATTTGTCGTAGACCTTCCCTCTGCGATCCGCCTCATCTTGGGATATTATCTACAAGGAGGGGAGAGAAAAACACAATCAACACGGGAGAACAAAACAATTATTTTCCACAGGCTTGTACATTACACACAAGTCAAACAAAACCATCACCCTGACAGACACAGGGCCGAGCCTCACCTCCCCACAGTACTCAGAGATGAACTCATTCTTCTGAACTGGCTCTTTGATGAAGATGCCCCAGCCTGCTACATCAGACGGAGCTAGGAGCAGGTGCTGAGAGGGGGGGGAAATCACAAGAGTGAGCTACTGATATCAAGTGTGTGTGTGTGTATGTATGTGTTACCTTCTTGGCTCCCCTCTGTATGGAGCAGTTTTTACAGGAGACGTTCTTGCTGTCCCAGTGTTCAGCAGCTCCGCAGGTCAGACACAGGTCAGGGTCACACTCTCTGACCGCCAGGTAACACGGACACTGTTTAGTGTTACACTGGGCCTTACACCTGCAGCCTGGGAAACGGTTCTGACCTACACACAGAGAGAGAGAGAGACAGTTCGAGACTGTGGACTGGTTTGCAATGTAATTATGGATCAAAATAAAGTATTAAAACATTTCCTCACACTCTGAGCTGCACTGGCAGAACTTCTCACAGAAGTTCTGAGCAGTGACACAGGGACAGGAGGAGTCACAAGGCTGGCGGGGGTGGTCACATGGCTGGTAGTTATACACGTGGTTGGACGAACCATCTACAGGGGGAGGGGTCAAGCACAGGTCAGCGCTGTCACACAACAAAGATAAAAACTGATAAATGAACCACAATGATCAAAAGAACAAGATTGAGTGAGGCTGTAATGTCAGGAGAGTTCTAGAGACAATCGTCACCTTTCTTCAGTTGGATCTTCCTGCAGTGAGTGGCCCACAACCTAAAAAAGGAGATTGTGAGTAGTCTTTTCCATGGAAGTTGACAACCAGAGCTTCTGACTATGTCCTGCAGTCAGCCCATTACTGCACCCTGAAGTAGTCTGTCCATATTTGGGCATGGCGTACCTGTGTTTCCTCTTCTTCTTGCGAGGGGGCGTGTCTTCGTCCTCGGCCGGAGCGCGAGCGATGATACTAGACTCCTTCACTCTGAACTCATATACCTAGAGACACACCCATTACCAGACAATATACAAAAGGTCTTTCCATAAAACCTGCCAAGTAAAGAGGAAGTCATGGGAGAGAAAGCTAGAGAAATGCATAGGTGCTGTGGTGATAAAAACAGACCTGTCTGCAGGTCTTGGTTCCTATGAGCCGTGCTATAGCGCAGTAGTTGTCGTAGTAGGTTCCGATGAGAACCCTAAAGAGTGAAGCCTCGGCTCCGCTCCAATCAACAACCTGAGGGTCACACGTCAGCTTCAACTTCACTGGAGTCTGGCACCGTGAGTTACCCTCTGGATTACACAAAAGGCAATGGTTAGTGTGTGGGTGTGTGCATACGACTGGGTATTGTGTTTGGCTGGCACACATGTGTATGTACCTGAACTGCTGGTGGTCTCGTCCTTCTTGTCATCATCATCATCATCATCATCATCATCATCGTTATCGTCGTCTTTCCCCTCTCGCTCGCTGTCCGTGTCTTTGGTGTCCGTGGAGATGGTTGGTGTACTGGGCCGGCTGTTGCCGCTGGGTCGTCCCCGGCGACGGCTCACTGGGCGTTTGGAAGGGGTCTTGGACCTCTCGGTTGCCATGCCGTCAGGATACTCCCTCACCAATCCATCCTAGACAACCACCATAGAACAACAGTCAGAACTGAAGGTGTCTGAGTGTGTGTCTGAGTGTGTGTTTGAGTGTACTTGCCTGCACCAGGTACATGTAGCACTCGTCACCACAGGGTTTACTGTCCACCAGATTCTCCATGTTCTTACGCTTATAGGTGTTAGGAGTCGCATGGAAGGCTGGAGAGAGAAGAGAGATACAAAGACGAGAGAGATGAGTGGTCATAGTGAAGTCAGAGTGTTGGTGCAGAACAGTCCAAATGTGGTGAGAGAGAGTGGGTGTGTCTGTGTCCGTACACTCACGGTGCAGGAAGCAGTCGTATTTGAAGCAGCGTCGGCAGAAGAGTGTGTGGAAGGAGTGTAGACTCTGTTCCCTCTGAACGGAGCGAGCGTTGGGACCGTCCATGTTAGGAGTACACTCTGGAGGCAACGCACCGGGCAACTGGGGCTCTGTCAGCTCCTTGTACCTGATCACTCACACACACACACACCATTAGATCTGAGGCGGGACAGGAATATACACTACTGACACACACGGGCTGGCACAATAATCGTATTATCGTGTAACCAACAATTATTGACAATCACTGAGCTAAAAGAATGATCGTCATAATAATTTTCATAGATTCATTTTAGTAATAGGGGAAATTCAACAGATATAGTAGATATAGATATAGTATTCAATAGATATAGTTTACCCAATAGCAGTTTTTCTTTTTTACATCAAGAGGGTAAAGTTGGTAATGGTTTTACGACCAGAACGGCACAGTTGAGAGAAGGTTCATTTCCAAACGCTCCAAACATTAGTTTGAGAGACAGGGTGCCATCAAAGCTGTGTTGTATTCATTAGGTATGACAAACCTCATTTGCAAATATGCATTATGTACAGTACAAGCTCAGAAATAAAATAAAATACAATAACAGTGTCCATTTGCATGACAATTAATTGTTACTCCAAACTCCATCATCACAGCCCTAATACACACACACTTTATATGAAACACACACAAAGAGAGGGGTAGTTACTTTTCTCGAAGTTCCTCTGTTGAGCCCTTATCAGGGAACATTGAGGAGATGGCTTCAAAGATCTTATCAGACGGAAACTTCTTAGAGCTGTCACTACTGCCTTGGCCTGCAAGCAGAGGACAAAGGGGTTACACACACAATTTCTACCAACAGTCACTGCGTCAGCCCACACAGTACAGCGTAAGTAGAGATAAAGATCTGAAAGGACAAGGACCTAGGGAAGGGAAGTAGAGGAGAGATCTGTGCGATAAAGGTTTAAGGGAATGGTTTTGGGATAGGGCCCATATCTATTCTCGGTTGGATGATGGAAGTGGCCGTCTGTCTTACTGTCAGTGTTGATCAGGGGTTCCTTTCGGGGGTCCTCGGCCAGGTGGTCCTTCGCCTCACAGAGCTCCACCTTCTCAAGCTTAAACTCCTGCTCTTCTTCATCATCATCCTCATCATCGTTGTCACTGTACTGGGTCAGGGCACCCACCAGCTCCACAAAGATCTCATCATTGATGAAGCCGCACTCTGGAAACAGTCATTTAACATGAATACACACCACACATCCAAAAACACAAGATTTGATAATTTCAAATATTTGTGTGTGTGCGCGCACGTGCATGTCTTACCCCTGTCTCCGTGAACTTTGCCATCGTAGTTCTTGATGAGTTCTTCTATGAAGGTTCCGTCTTGGTCCAGAATCTCGTCTCCCATGTAGGGGATGTTGTGGAGAACCGTTTCGTCTTCTACCTACAAGGCAGACCAGGTGTGTCAGGACAACTCCATTATAGTCTGTGACGTCATTATCATCAAGTCAGAACTAGACTACGGCATCGGGTTGGATAACTGCGGTTCTAGTGCACGTGTCAGAACAAGCTTAGTATTGCGCAGTGTGTGTGTTTACCATGGAGTTCTGCTGTAGCAGTGTGTGTGTGTGTTTACCATGAAGTTCTGCTGTAGCAGTGTGTGTGTGTGTGTGTACGCGTGCGTGTTTACCATGGAGTTCTGCTGTAGCAGTGTGTGTGTGTGTGTGTTTACCATGAAGTTCTGCTGTAGCAGTGTGTGTGTTTACCATGAAGTTCTGCTGTAGCAGTGTGTGTGTTTACCATGAAGTTCTGCTGTAGCAGTGTGTGTGTGTTTACCATGAAGTTATGCTGTAGCAGTGTGTGTGTGTTTACCATGAAGTTCTACTGTAGCAGTGTGTGTGTGTTTACCATGGAGTTCTGCTGTAGCAGAGTGTGTGTGTTTACCATGGAGTTCTGCTGTAGCAGAGTGTGTGTGTTTACCATGGAGTTCTGCTGTAGCAGTGTGTGTGTGTGTTTACCATGAAGTTCTACTGTAGCAGTGTGTGTGTGTGTTTACCATGGAGTTCTGCTGTAGCAGTGTGTGTGTGTTTACCATGAAGTTCTGCTGTAGCAGTGTGTGTGTGTACCATGGAGTTCTGCTGTAGCAGTGTGTGTGTTTACAATGGAGTTCTGCTGTAGCAGTGTGTGTGTGTTTACCATGGAGTTCTGCTGTAGCAGTGTGTGTGTATGTGTGTGTGTGCGTGCGTGTTTACCATGGAGTTCTGCTGTAGCAGTGTGTGTGTGTGTGTGTGTGTGTGTGTTTACCATGGAGTTCTGCTGTAGCAGTGTGTGTGTGTGTGTGTGTTTGTGTGTGTGCGTGTTTACCATGGAGTTCTGCTGTAGCAGTGTGTGTGTGTGTGTGTGTGTGTTTACCATGGAGTTCTGCTGTAGCAATGTATGTGCGTGTTTACCATGGAGTTCTGCTGTAGCAGTGTGTGTTTGTGTGTGTGTGTGTTTACCATGGAGTTCTGCTGTAGCAGTGTGTGTGTGTGTGTGTTTACCATGGAGTTCTGCTGTAGCAGTGTGTGTGTGTTTACCATGGAGTTCTGCTGTAGCAGTGTGTGTGTGTTTACCATGGAGTTCTACTGTAGCAGTGTGTGTGTGTTTACCATGGAGTTCTACTGTAGCAGTGTGTTCGTGTTTACCATGGAGTTCTGCTGTAGCAGTGTGTGTGTGTTTACCATGGAGTTCTGCTGTAGCAGTGTGTGTGTTTACCATGAAGTTCTGCTGTAGCAGTGTGTGTGTGTTTACCATGGAGTTCTACTGTAGCAGTGTGTTCGTGTTTACCATGGAGTTCTACTGTAGCAGTGTGTTCGTGTTTACCATGGAGTTCTGCTGTAGCAGTGTGTGTGTGTTTACCATGGAGTTCTGCTGTAGCAGTGTGTGTGTGTTTACCATGGAGTTCTGCTGTAGCAGTGTGTGTGTGTGTGTGTGTGTGTGCGTGCGTGTTTACCATGGAGTTCTGCTGTAGCAGTGTGTGTGTGTGTGTGTGTGTGTGTGTGTGTGTGTGTTTACCATGGAGTTCTGCTGTAGCAGTGTGTGTGTGTGTGTGTGTGTGTGTGTGTGTGTGTGTGTGTGTGTTTACCATGGAGTTCTGCTGTAGCAGTGTGTGTGTGTTTACCATGGAGTTCTGCTGTAGCAGTGTGTGTGTTTACCATGAAGTTCTGCTGTAGCAGTGTGTGTGTGTGTTTACCATGGAGTTCTGCTGTAGCAGTGTGTGTGTGTGTGTGTGTGTGTGTGTGTGTGTGTGTGTGTGTGTGTGTGTGTGTGTGTGTGTTTACCATGGAGTTCTGCTGTAGCAGTGTGTGTGTGTGTGTGTGTGTTTACCATGAAGTTCTGCTGTAGCAGTGTGTGTGTGTACCATGGAGTTCTGCTGTAGCAGTGTGTGTGTGTTTACCATGGAGTTCTGCTGTAGCAGTGTGTGTGTGTGTGTGCGTGTTTACCATGGAGTTCTGCTGTAGCAGTGTGTGTGTGTTTACCATGGAGATCTGCTGTAGCAGTGTGTGTGTGTTTACCATGAAGTTCTGCTGTAGCAGTGTGTGTGTGTTTACCATGAAGTTCTACTGTAGCAGTGTGTGTGTGTTTACCATGGAGTACTGCTGTAGCAGTGTGTGTGTGTTTACCATGAAGTTCTGCTGTAGCAGTGTGTGTGTGTGTGTGTGTGTACCATGGAGTTCTGCTGTAGCAGTGTGTGTGTTTACCATGAAGTTCTGCTGTAGCAGTGTGTGTGTGTTTACCATGGAGTTCTACTGTAGCAGTGTGTGTGTGTTTACCATGGAGTTCTACTGTAGCAGTGTGTTCGTGTTTACCATGGAGTTCTGCTGTAGCAGTGTGTGTGTGTTTACCATGGAGTTCTGCTGTAGCAGTGTGTGTGTGTTTACCATGGAGTTCTGCTGTAGCAGTGTGTGTGTTTACCATGAAGTTCTGCTGTAGCAGTGTGTGTGTGTTTACCATGAAGTTCTACTGTAGCAGTGTGTGTGTGTTTACCATGGAGTT
>NC_074689.1:22362001-22407001 GCF_029448725.1 Salvelinus fontinalis
GATGGGCTTCACCTATGCCAGTCACCTCGTTAATCAGGATGGGCTTCACCTATGCCAGTCACCTCGTTAATCAGGATGGGCTTCACCTATGCCAGTCACCTCGTTAATCAGGATGGGCTTCACCTATGCCAGTCACCTCGTTAATCAGGATGGGCTTCACCTATGCCAGTCACCTCGTTAATCAGGATGGGCTTCACCTATGCCAGTCACCTCGTTAATCAGGATGGGCTTCACCTATGCCAGTCACCTCGTTAATCAGGATGGGCTTCACCTATGCTGGCCCAGCGAGTCATCTCATTTGTCAGGATGCGTTTCATCTGCGCAGGCCCAGCTGGTATTTAAGACCTGCTGGCCCAGGTTGGAGACGAGATGTTGGGAGAGATACACCTCATGCCCGCACCTGTTGTTTTCTCCCACAGTGCAGTTGGTGTGAGTTTTTCATATAGTTTGTATGTTCTCAGGCAAATCCAGTGGGAGTCCATTAAGACGTATTCTAACCCCCCCCCCCCCCCCCCCCCCAGTTTCATTTTGGTCAACATTTTGAGTTGGTGTTTTGGGAATGTAACATGTGGTTTGATACCAATCATTAATACCTAGCAATGTCATATATACAAATCATGTATTTAATGTGGGATTATTCATTTTTGTTTCTTGATTGTAATGTTTTGTTGCAGCCTTCTTTTTTGTGCAACATTCTTGTTTTATTGGGATGAAATTGTGATAGACATTTCTATACTTTTCTTTGCATAACAACTATCAGGATGAGAAAGAACAAGCTACTTCTGTACTTACCATGTTACCAAATATCAGAAGTCAGCAGTCAAACATCATGCAATATCCTTTTTATGCATTTTGGACATTTGTTTTTTTATGTTGACTGCTTTAAACGTCTTCTACTCCAGAAACACTTGAGCGATCGGGACCAAATGTTTTAAATAGCATCCATAGTCTTCAAATAATATTTTCCAGTACTCTAGCTCAAACAGTATGGCTGCTATAAGCCAATGAGCTTGCATGAATGGTTTTCCTGTCCAAATACCCCATAAGGCCAAACAATCATACTCTACAGGTTAGCTAGACTCACATCCCTGAGCATATGTGCTAAATTCCACGACTGCGTCAAACAGATCAAGAGATAAATATGTGCCAACTTGTGGTGGATCTGATTGTTCTTGCATATTTTGTGTCTTGACGGTGTTTGGAACATGTGTATAATGTTTTGTTTCAATGCAAATAACCGTGTCAGATTTATATGCATTTATGTGCCAGGTCACGCTCACTTGAAGCCATGTTGTGTGAGATGCTAGCCTGGAATAACATGTGCTGAGAGACCTTGGTCCATAGATACCATGCGCTGAGAGACCTTGGTCCATAGATACCATGCGTTGAGAGACCTTGGTCCATAGATACCATGCGTTGAGAGACCTTGGTCCATAGATACCATGCGTTGAGAGACCTTGGTCCATAGATACCATGCGTTGAGAGACCTTGGTCCATAGATACCATGCGTTGAGAGACCTTGGTCCATAGATACCATGCGTTGAGAGACCTTGGTCCATAGATACCATGCGTTGAGAGACCTTGGTCCATAGATACCATGCGTTGAGAGACCTTGGTCCATAGATACCATGCATTGAGAGACCTTGGTCCATAGATACCATGCGTTGAGAGACCTTGGTCCATAGATACCATGCATTGAGAGACCTTGGTCCATAGATACCATGCGCTGAGAGACCTTGGTCCATAGATACCATGCGTTGAGAGACCTTGGTCCATAGATACCATGCGTTGAGAGACCTTGGTCCATAGATACCATGCATTGAGAGACCTTGGTCCATAGATACCATGCGCTGAGAGACCTTGGTCCATAGATACCATGCGTTGAGAGACCTTGGTCCATAGATACCATGCGCTGAGAGACCTTGGTCCATAGATACCATGCGTTGAGAGACCTTGGTCCATAGATACCATGTATTAAGTTTCGTGCAGATCGGTTATTTGGTGCCAGAGGAGTAGTGTTTGTGTTAAAATTCTAAATGGTGGAAAATCCATCATGGCGGACCTTATGGGTCCTTGAGGTAAATGTGTTCCTTGTGGGGAGAGGGACCTATGTACCAAACTTCAGGAGTCTAGATCAAACGGGCGGGGTGAGGGGCGTGACCTTTCAAATTTAGCATTTTCAATTGGTTGTTAAAGCCTGACCATCTCATGGGAATTTGCATTTTTTTTTTACCAAATCGGCAGAAGAACGATAATAATAAACGGCAAGAAATACAATAGGGTTTCACCCATCTTCGCTGCTTGAACCCATAATAAGAACAATAATGTTAACTCATAAATTCATTAAAGTTAAGTGACTTTAAACTGGTTCATTTGAAATCATTTTATTTTAAATTTTACAGAAGAAATATAGCACAGATTATTACGTGTTTTTAAGATTAATATCCTAACAGATAAACATATAAAAAAGTGTAAAAACATCATTATTACAGAAATATATTTACACAAATACAGTCATTATGTTTACACAAATACAGTCATTATTTTTACACAAATATAGTCGTTATGTTTACACAAATATAGCTGCTTGGATCTTCTAAACATCAGGGAGAAATAGTATGGAGTCTTTGTTCCAAACATTTTTCCTTACCTGTGGGATTACTGACTAAAAACATACCTGGACAGTCACTGCTACAGGTGGGAATACACCCAGACATGGAAGGCGAGCCGGTATACTCTCTCGGTTCAGGATATGTCTCTACCGGCCCCCTCTGCCTGATTACTGACTAAAAACATACCTGGACAGTCACTGCTACAGGTGGGAATACACCCAGACATGGAAGGCGAGCCGGCGTACTCTCTAGGTTCAGGATATGTCTCTACCGGCCACCTCTAACTATAAATGTTAAATTGGAATCTCTATTGTCTTGTGAACATGTCATCTATCATTCCTCTTTCTAATCATCATTCTGAGATTCACCCTCAGTACTCAGAATTGATACCAATGTAGACAGTGTCCCATTGGGGTCCAGCAATGTAACCAGAGGCACATTCACACCCCTATCCTGAAAGATGAGGTTCTGCAGGGTCATGGCTAGCATTGAGTCGATGCCTAAGGCAGGGAGAGTAGAATTGTCATCTAACTCCTTCTTGTCAACACCAATTGTTTGACTCAGTACAGACCTGATGTATTCACGTGGGGATGATGGCACAGAAGTATGTTCAGACTGTGACTTTTGGAATTTGAGTTTTTGCACTGCCTCATCCACGAATGCAGTCATACGCATGGTCAATGATGCATTTTGAGAGAGGACATTGCTCATCATGTTCTTGATGTGAAACCTACATACAACCTGTTGGGGTTTGTTTAGCAAGAGGCATTGTTCCAAACTCTCATGAATCTCTGTAACATCCATCACCATCAATCCCCTTGTCTCCAGAAACCTGTGTAAATGATCCTTGTTAAGCAGGAGACCAAGGTTCAAAGCTCCCCAGTTGATGGATTGCCCAGATAGGCCAATATTCCGTCTATACTGACAGAAGTAGTCCAGGAATGAATTAGCTGCTGCATAGTTTGTTTGTGAGGCATTGCCAAGGAAAGAAGCGATGGAAGAGTAGCACACAAAGTAGTCTAACTTGCAGTGTTTTGTGGCGTGGTGCAGATTCAGAGCTCCATTCACCTTGGGCTTTAGGACTTTCTCAAAGTGGGATTTGTCAAGGTTTTCAATCAACCCATCATGCAGGACGACTGCACTGTGAAACACCCCTTTGATTGGCCAAGAGGGAAACTTCTGACCAATGAGACCAATCACTCTGAGCACATGCTCAGAGACAGAGACATCACATGCCATCCATACAATACGGGCACTCCATTGTCTCTCCAGAATGACTATCTCCTGCTGTATGTCTGGTGTGGGGCTACTTCTGGAGAGTATGACGATGTACTCTCCACCTTTCTTCGAAAGGAACTTCACTGTTTCAAACCCCAGCCCAGAGAGACCACCTGTGACAATGTACACAGACTTCTTCTGGAAAAGCGGGGTTGGTTTAGGCAGCAACTGAATGTTGGACAGTGCACCTTTGGAATCATCTTTACCCAGCGCCACAACAGACAGGGTCTTTGAGCTGAAGTACGACTCAGATTCCTCAACAGACAGGAAGTCAATGCTACCGGATGACATTCTCTGAAAGGTAGAGGTCTCTAGAGAAAATGATATCCTGTCCAAATGCATGGACTGGAGCCAGCGATGAATGTGTGGTCTCTTGGTAATGAGTGATCCCTTTTGTAAGATGCTGGACATCTGAAGAGTCTGTATGTGAACACTATCCTTAACATTCTGGAAAGCCCTCTGTTCAAGCGAGCAGTGGGACTGGGATTCACAGACAATGACAACATGTCTGACATCAGGACAATTGCTGACTTCTGCCAACAGAGATTTATCAAATGGTGGAAGGAGGAGAATTGCATCAACAAACATCCCATTGCACGGTGTCCCTACAATGGCCTTCCATCCTGATTTGTTTGCTGTTTGGATTAAGACCTTCAGCAGACTAGAGTCAGGAACAGAGGAGATGATGCTCAACCTTCTCTGTTGTTTGACTCTAGGTAACAGTCTGTGCAGTATTTCCCATGCCAGAACAAAGTAGGAGACACAAGGAGCCTCTTTCAGAAATGTGAGCCACTTTGTCTTGTAGCATGCTGCTTCGGGAATCACAATCTTAGAAGATGCAGCAATGGGATAACATGATACGACATGGTCTCCCACTTTCAGTTTGTTCACATTTTTCCCTACAGCTGTGACAGTACCACAGAAGTCAAGAACCAGGAGCTGGTGGTTCTGAGATGTGTGATTGTTCCAGTATATTGTCTGAGCATAGTTCAGGTCAGAGACACTGACAGGACAGTAGTCTGAGGAATGAACAGCTATCTTACTGAGCTGAATCTCAACTGATTTCTCTTGGATGTTTGTATCGTCAACATCACAGGGAACAGCAGACAAGCTAGTTATTCTGTACGGATCAGCAGTCTGAAAGATGCATGGCTCAGACATTGAAGAGAAAATCCTTCCCCCAGTGCTCTCAATGCTTCCAATGGGAGTATGTACAATATCAGGTTTCAAAATCAGCCCACCTTTCACAACCAACTCTGGGTATCTTTTGCAAGGGTATGACTGTAAGACCTGAGACAGAGCTCTGATGTCCTCTGTAGAGACAGAATTGATGTCAATCAGCTGGAAGGAAAGGTTTTCCATTTCTGCAGCACACGATCTAGTCATGCCTGACAGGACAAAGCCTGCGCTGATGTGGCCCACTGTGCTCTCCGCTGCCTTGTAGGTTATTACTCTGATGGAATTTGTAAATTGCATGGCCCTCAGTGCCAGGACAATTTTCCTGAACATCTCACAGCAGCTTACCATATTCTCCAGAACATACTCGGTTCTCAGTGACGTAACATCTTCCTGACCCCACACAAATAAGACCTCCTGAAAGTGTTTGTTGAGATCTGTGATATTAAGGTTTGCCAGGAGTGTAGGAAATCCATGGCTCAAGACCTCCTTAGATTGTGTGAAGGAGATGTATCTAGACTGTGAACTTAAGTGTGGTTGCATGGCTTTTGGAAGGCCTACCTGGTCAGAAAAGACCAAGGCCTTTGGTGCCTCACTGACATTAGAGGAATTGATATCCTCACAGACAACATTGAAGTCATTGTGGAAAAAGTATTCTTCAACAACATGAGAGCGGCTCCCAAGATATTTAATCATCACATGCTTAAGCTCAACCAAAACCCTTCCCTCTTTGTCTGTAAAGCAACCACATACTTCAAAGTGATCAACGCCTTCATCAACTGCTTTCAGATACACAATCATTTCCTCTAGCAGGGGTTCAAACACTGTCAAGCTGCCTATTTTGACAGGAAACCCGGGCCTTGAAGAGGATCTATATGCTACTGTAACAGGAGCGAGTTGCATCAGGAAGTCTAACACTACAGGGTGAATGCAGTATTCATGCAACTGAGACAGCAATTCCTCTGGAACTGTGACAACTGAAAAAGCCTCCTTAAACTCTTCACCATAGTGTACATCCCCCGTGTTCTGGAAAACAGTGCCATACTGAAACCCACCCAGAGCAATTTCAGTGTAGAACTTTTCAAAACTCAACACTGAATTGCATCTTTTGTAGATGGAGCTTAGCGAAATGTTCTGCTCTTCAGCTAGCTGTCCTCGCTTGCAAGTTATTGTACCTGATGCATGGTTTGTGGAGGGAGAATATATCTTAAAATGGATCTCATCCACTGCTGGTTCAAGTTGCACTTTAATCTCTGGTGCATTCTGGGTGAAAACATAGGGACTCTGAAAACTGATACTGACCAGCAGTGTGTTGAGTGGAACCTTTGGTTTGGCACTGGCCATGAAGGCAGCCAAACCCAACTCAATATAGAAGGCACCAGGGAGTATGGCAACACCATTGTGTTTATGCTCATGCAGGTAGGATACTGAGTCAGAAGACAGATCACAACTGAAGATATTGCTATCGCTAGCTGTATGAGTTAGCACAGGATGATTAGCTGATGTATGATGTACCTTTGATGCAGCAATGATAACATCTCTCTGAGTAGAATCAAACTGATACCTTGGGAAAGGTGTTGGTGAAGCCTCACGGCCTCTGTAGAACTGATCCCAGTCTACCTGAACCCCCAACTCAAACAGTTTGGACACAGTATTCAGCATTGTCTCATGATCTTTATCTGGCTGCACTGAGGACAGAACTATGGTGTCATTTCCCAGAGTCTCCTGGATGTTTCTTTGTAGAGCTCTTCTCGGGCCAATCTCCACAAAGACTACATTCTTTTTCTCTTTGGTTGCTGATCTCACTGCCTGTTCAAATGAAACTGGATCTCGAATGTTCCTGGCCCAGTATTTGCCTGTGCTGAAGTCCGTCTGCTCTACCTCCTTTCCTGTCACTGTGGAGAACAATTGTGTCTCAACATCATTGACCTGTAAAGAGCCAATACTGTCCTCTAGTTGAGACAGGATGGGATCCATCATCTGGCTGTGGTATGCAGCAGGGACATCCAAAACACGGAGGAACAGATTCTTACTCTTGACTGAGCTGCTCAGCTTTCGATGGAGAACGTCTATAGCCTCTGCATCACCTGAGAGGGTGCAGGACTGTGGGCTGTTGAAGGCAGCCAAGGAAATCTTATTTGAGTAGGAGGGAAGGAGGTTCAAGACCTCTGATACGACCATGTTACTGACCACAAGCATTTTCCCTCCTGTGACCTTATTCTGCAGAGTACTGCGGAAGTAGATCACGTTCACTGCATCCTCAAGGGACAACAGACCAGAGCAGTGGGCAGCAGCAACCTCTCCTACAGAGTGGCCAAGAATGGCATCAGGTTTGATGCCCCAGTGCTTGAAGAGACTGGCTATGCCAACCTGAATGGCAAAGAGGAGGGGCTGGACAACATCTGGTTTTGAAAGATCCTTACTCTCTGATTCACTCTCAAGTCTCTCTATGATACTCATGTTATTGAACTTTTGGAAAAGCTTCTCAATTTGGCTGATCTTCTGTCTGAACACAGGCTCATGTTTCAGGAGCTGCTGGCACATGCCTTGATAGGTTACACCGTTCCCACAGAAGACAAATACTAGCCTGGGATCTGAGTAAGATGGCGTTGTTACCTTGTTCATGGCAGACTTGAGTTGATCTTTTAGATCAGCCAGAGAGAGAGTTCTGAATGCTTTCCGATATCGATGTTTCAAGTGGCTTCTTCTACATGCAGATGTGTATGCAAGAGCTTCTAGATCCCCTTTGTTGTCTCTGTCTATCTGTTGAATTGTGTCCTCCATCATCATACTCATAGACTTTTCAGAACTGGCAGAGAGGACAAATAAATTGTGTGATTTCCTACCACTTTTTTGAGGAACATTTGACTGCTTGTGTTGTTTGACAATAACATGTGCATTTGTTCCTCCAAAACCAAAATTGTTTATTCCTGCAACTCTTGCAATAGAATCTCTCCACTTTTCTGCTTTAGTAGGAATCATTACATTCAAGGCTTTAGCATCTATACTGGCACTGTCCTCAGAGTAGAACAGTGAAGGGACAATGGTTTCATGTTTCATCATTAGGAGTACCTTGATTAGCCCTGCCACTCCAGCTGCAGATTCAGTGTGTCCAATGTTGCCTTTCACAGAGCCGATGAGGAGTGTCTCTGAACCTGGAGGTCTGGCTTTGGCAATGACTTTGGAGATGCTGCCTGCTTCTATGGGATCCCCCACTGGAGTTCCAGTCCCATGAGCCTCTATGTACTGGACCGATAACAGGTCAGACTCTGAATAGATTCCGCGCAGCAGCTCCTCTTGCTGGACCATGGATGGCTTGGTAATTGGAGTGACTGTGTGGCCATCTTGGTTTACAGCCGTGTTGCTTATGATGCCCCACACATGGTCATTCTCCTTGAGAGCCTGTGTCAAATAGAAATCAGTGTGTAGGGTTAAAAAAAAATCAAAGTGAGAGCAATTTTGTGACAGTGAAACAGAAAATAATTTACTTTTTTTAGTGGCTTCAGAAGAATAATCCCACAACCCTCTCCTCTGCCATAGCCATCTGCTTTGCTGGAGAAAGGTTTGCTGGTGCCTTCAGGTGAAATCATCTTTGCTTTGCTGAGAGCGACAAAGACTAGTGGCTGTATGATACAATTGACGCCACCACAAAGAGCCATCTCGCAGTCACCTGAGAAGCGAAAGCATACAGTATACAAATCTGTCAGATTATATTTTGTGATGAGAGCCACCATGCTTTTGCCTCTGCTTTGCTCTTCAGGACACTTTGACAGAGCTGCGGAAAAAGGGCTTTGTAAAATAAATCGGATTTTAGATTTTTTGTTGTTGTAGTGAATTCAGTCAGTGTGTAAGATTACATTTTGACAAAATGTTGCATGCGTTGTAAAACGTAGGTAAATGTGATACATTACACACCTTGTCTTATGGCTTGACAAGCTAAATGAAGAGCAACAAGGGATGAAGAGCAGGCACAGTCAATGGAGAGAGAGGGTCCAGTGAAGTTGAAGATGTAGGAGATTCTGTTGGCTGCTATACTCATAGAAAGTCCGGTGCCGGTGCAGTGGTTGATTAAATTTGGGTTCATAAATGCAGCAGATTGTTCATAATCTCTGTTCATAAGCCCTTGAATGAAAATAGGCACACATTATTGAAATAATACACAACTGACATTTTATTGTGTGTGGGCTTTCTTTCAATGGAGGACCAATGCAGTCAAAAATAGACAATAATACCGAAATTATTAAATAATCAATAGCCAATTCGCTTACATTACAATGTCTTTATAACTATGTCATTATTCCTGTAAATACAGTGTAACAAGTATTGTAAATACTAATTGTTACACTGTACAACATACTTATGATTAGGGTAAGGGCTAGGGTAAATGCTACCATATCCAGTTCACTTACATTTTTTGTCTTGCCCATTTGCCCTCTGAATGGCACATATGCGTAATCCATGTGTAATTTGTCTCAAGGCTTAAAAATCCTTATTTAACCTGTCAAATGTTCCCTTTATCTATTTCTGTTGCCAGAGCCTGAGCCCCTGCTTTACTAGACACCAGACATTTGCAGAGTGTCAGATGCTCCTAATCATTTCAATAAAACCTTGGCGTAAACAGTGCTGCTTCTCTTAAAGATGCACTATGCGGAAATATGCGGAACTATGCCGTTCCTATGCGGAAATATGCGGAACTATGCCGTTTTCCTGGTTGCTAACATTCTAATTTGCCTAATTTCAGTTTGTGACAAAACCAGCAAGTAGAGAATCATTGTACCATCTAAACATCTTCAAAGCGGCAATAAGTCACTTTTTTGGGGACCACTAAATTCACATAGTAATGTGAGTTATAGATCTGTCATCCTAATTGAAAGGAAGTCTAAGAAACGGTAGATCTGTTCTATGTGTGCTATTTCTATGCTTCCTGTTATGAAGTTTCGTTTTTGCATCTTTTACTTTTGGTTTTATACACCAGCTTCAAAACAGCTGAAAATATTATATTTTTGGTTATTGAAAAGATATGTCACAGCGGGTTAGATTGTACAATGATTCTCTACACTACACTTGTCACAAACTTAAATTAGGCGAACTATTCGAATTTTAGCAACCAGGAAATGGCGGAGCGATATCAGTATAGTGCATCTTTAAGAGGTTTATGCTGCTCAGCATATAAATTATGCTCTGTCGGTTACATTTTCTACATTTCAACACATAGTTTATGCCCAAGAACACTTGATAAACCGGCTTGTGCTCACGCTGGCTAAAAGTTATGCTGTAGGAAATAAAAAACCTAGCTCCCTACTATAGAAAGCGCCGTGCAGGGCTGTAGTCATGGAGCTAATTACACATTCAGGAGCCAGGGACAGCGGAACGAAAGGGGGTGCAGGACCTCCTATGAGTGCACACCATTTTCTTTTAATAATACTAAAGACATGTCATTTAAGTTAAATCTGTAAACATTTTTGGCTATTACCTTTTTTAATGTGATATTAAAACAACCAGGCATGATGTTTTTATCTGATTGTTAAACAAATCACTTAAAAAAGTAGGCTCCCTGCACATGTTTAATACAGTTTCTAAACAGTGCAGTGTGCACCCGCCATTCATCTTAAAACACCAAAAGGGTTATGACATTTGACGATTGTCATTAAGGCATAGTGTAGACTGAAGTGATTGGTTGATTCCACTGCTGTCACGGTCCCAGGAGGTCATCTCTGTCTACTCAGGCTACTTCCACCTCTATTTTAGAACATTTTCTGCCTACAACTTCAGACATTTTATAGGCTATTCGTTAGCCAACTTGCAGCTTCTCTTTTGTCATTAGGCCGACTTGTTGCCCTAGTAGAATTACCAGAAGAATGTCATAAATAAATAGAATGAATGCATCAGTAATAAGTCTAATCTAGTTGACATCGGCAAAGGTTCTCTCTTCCATTTCTGATTGGTTTAAAGGTTTTCTCTTCCGTTTCTGGGTGGGCAAAGGTTCTCTCTTCCATTTCTGATTGGTTTAAAGGTTTTCTCTTCCGTTTCTGGGTGGGCAAAGGTTCTCTCTTCCATTTCTGATTGGTTTAAAGGGTTTCTCTTCCGTTTCTGGGTGGGCAAAGGTTCTCTCTTCCATTTCTTATTGGTTTAAAGGTTTTCTCTTCCATTTCTGATTGGTTTAAAGGTTTTCTCTTCCATTTCTAAATGGGCAAAGGTTCTCTCTTCCATTTCTGCTCTCAGAGCAAGGACTTGTAGGGACCGTGGAGAAAATAGCAATAACTCTAAAACAGTGCATTTTTCCTGCAAAATGTCCAAAGAACATCAGTTTGACCAGTTTTAAGGAAACGGAAAGCTGTGAAAAACGGTCCAACATGAATCTGATAAGATTTCAGTTCGTCTTGGATGCATATTTTATGTGGTTAAAATAGCCTACTGTCAGCTTTTATGTCGTTGACAAAGACAGCATGTTTGCACAGTCCCTAACCACGCTTTCCCATTCTCTCAAGATGCTGAAAGAAATCATATATGAGACAAAATTCATATTTGATGTATAATTTAACTGCAATAAATACTATTATATTAGGCCACATGTGCGAGTTATAGTCCTACAGCCAGTATCCATGTTTCAGTTACTACTACGAGGCAAAAACATGATGTATTTTTAGTTCAGAGGAGCGGGGCAGCACTTCTGCGCTCTCTGCCAGGAGCTGATTTTCAAGAAAAGGAGACCAAAGGGCCACTACGATGGAGAATCAATTGCATATATTTGATTAAGGCATTTTATTTGATAAAATGAGATAAAACTGGTCGAAGGATGGCTAAATTTCATGCACAACAGTGTCATCTTGTGGCCGTAGAGGGAGTTTCTGGTGTTCTGGGGTAGTTTGGTGTTGCTTGGAGTATTTTGCTGCCATTAGAGGTATTTTGGGATGGTCTGGGGTATTTTGGAGTAGCTGTTTGGGGTAGTTGGGGTAATTTCTGGGAGGTTTTCGTAATTATTAAGGCCCAACATTTCCGTGGTCCAAATCGCCTTTGCATTCACATTGCTGTCTTTGTAGGAGAAAGCAGGATCATTTGATAAAATTGAAAATCGGTGAACGCACTTCTGAACAAGCCATACCATAAGATCCTTTTATGGGATACTGGCTGTGAAAACACCCTAAAATAACACATTATTATCCACTTTACCTATAAACACTCCTGTCTTGGTCCCACTGGCCTTCTCCATTGGCATCCCAGCATTCTCCAGAGCCCTGTATGTACACTGAAGAAGGAGTTTTTGCTGGGGGTCCATTTGTTCCACTTCAGTTTCAGTGATGCCAAAGAATTTGTGATCAAACTCATTAAACCTGCAAAATGATAAATAATTCAAAGGGGAACTCCAAGCAAACAACTGTCAGCAATGTTGTACCTCACACTCTTAGAAAAAACTGTTCCAAAAGGGTTCTTCAACTGTCCCCATAGGAGAGCCCTTTTAGGTTCCATGTAAAATGAAACCATTTGTGGAAAAGGGTTCTACCTGGAACCAAAAATAATCCTTCAAAGGGTTCTCCTATGGGTACAGCTGCCGGTGTTGTTGCCCTCCTTCGGCCTCCTTCACGTCTCCTGATGTACTGGCCTGTCTCCTGGTAGCGCCTCCATGCTCTGGACACTACGCTGACAGACACAGCAAACCTTCTTGCCACAGCTCGCATTGATGTGCTATCCTGGATGAGCTGCACTACCTGAGCCACTTGTCTGGGTTGTAGACTCCATCTCATGCTACCACTAGAGTGAAAGCACTGCCAGCATTCAAAAGTGACCAAAACATCAGCCAGGAATCATAGGAACTGAGAAGTGGTCTGTCATCACCACCTGCAGAACCACTCCTTTATTGGGGGTGTCTTGCTAATTGCCTATAATTTCCACCTTTTGTCTATTCCATTTGCACAACAGCATGTGACATTTATTGTCAATCAGTGTTGCTTCCTAAGTGGACAGTTTGATTTCACAGAAGTGTGATTGACTTGGAGTTACATTGTGTTGTTTAAGTGTTCCCTTTATTTTTTTGAGCAGTGTAGAAAGACCCTGATACCAGACAGTGGAAATGGTCATTGTCTCACTACTCCCGCCCCAATGAAGTAACATCCTATCAGGAACAACACAATCGAAATAGGAAAAATATAAATGAAAGAATATGACATATTACAAATTAAATAACATTTTAGACTAGAAATTGTTAAAAGGTTTAATTACAGACAATTACTTAGCAAAACTCTTCTGCGAAAATAACGTTTTTGAAGAACAACTTGAAATTAATTACCACATTTTACATGAAAGTGACGTGGATTGCAGCAACGTGAGACAATTTAAATATCATTATAAAACTAAGCACTCTGCATCTGTTTCTTTGGTTAAGATAACAACTTCCAAATTATAATAAATTAAAATCACTTGCTTCTGAGGGGGGTCTTGAACTGCGATATGCCACTGTTCAAATGTTGATGTTTCTCTGGAAACTTTTGTCTAGTTTCCATTTTGTTCCAGCAACGTCCCCAATTACGTTTTCAGGATGTTCTTAGAACATTGTGTCAGGGTCCCCTAGACATTTGTGTAGTTGTAGGGAATGTCCCTGGAACAAAATGGGAACTAGAAAAAAAACTTCCAGAGGACCATGATAAAACGTTCTGACCACTTAAAGTGACCATTTCGTGATGTTCCGGGGACGTCCTAACTCATTTTAGTTTTCAGGGACGTTCCCTTGGACCATCACGCAACGTCCTAATGACTAGTAAAATGAAAGTCCTGAGAACGTCCTAAAAAAGTCCTCACATGGTCCTCAATGACATCCTGGTGAGTTACAGGGAACTATACAAAGATCCCCCATTGAACATTCCCTTGGCATCATCATGCAACCTCTCCTCAGTGGCAGGTAGCCTAGCAGTTGAAGCATTGGGCCAGTAACCAAAAGGTTGCTTGTTCGAATTCCCAAGCCGACTAGGTGAAAAAAATCTGTCTATGCTCTTGAGCAAGGCACTTAACCCTAATTGCTACAGGTCGCCGTTGATAATGGCAGGCCCTGGCCGTGACCCCACTCTCTGATGGTGTATCAGGGAAAGTGGGATATGGACTTATTATAAAATACCTTATTATAAAGTTTTACTGCAACCAACACCGGGATCAGTGGTGAACATCCTCATCATGTTTTAATGTTGCCAGAACCATTTTAGATTGTCTGTGTGATGAAGGGGTGGGTCTGTGTGATGAAGGGTAGCCTAGTGGTTAGAGCGTTGGGCTAGTAACCGAAAGGTTGCAAGTTCAAATCCCCGAGCTGACAAGCTACAAATCTGTTGTTCTGCCCCTGAACAAGTTCCTAGGCTGTCATTAATCATCCGATTAATCAGTATCGGTATTGAAAAATCATAATCAGTCAACCTCTAGTCTGAGGTCTTGAGCTCTCTGGAGCAGGTTTCGTCAAGGATCTCTATTTTGCTCTGTTCATCTTTCCCTCGATCCTGACTAGTCTCCCAGTCCCTGCCGCTGAAAAACATTCCCATTTCCTACAGACGTGACACTTGGCATTCAGGCCAAAGAGTTCAGTCTTGGTTTCAGAGAATCTTGTTTCTCATGGCCTGTGAGTCCTTTAGGTGCCTTTTGGCAAACTCCAATCGGGCTGTCATGTGCCTTTTACTGAGGAGTGGCTTCCGTCTGGCCACTCTACCATAGAGGCCTGATTGGTGAAGTGCTGCAGAGATGGTTGTCCTTCTGGAAGGTTCTCCCATCTCCACAGAGGAACTCTGGAGCTCTGAGTGACCATCGGGTTCTTGGTCACCTCTCTGACCAAGGCCCTTCTGGAAGGTTCTCCCATCTCCACAGAGGAACTCTGGAGCTCTGAGTGACCATCGGGTTCTTGGTCACCTCTCTGACCAAGGCCCTTCTCCCCCAACGGCTCAGTTTGGCCGGGCAGCCAGCTCTAGGAAGAGTCTTGGTGGTTCCAAACTTCTTCCATTTAAGAATGTTGGAGGCCACTTTGTTCTTGGGGACCTTCAATGCTGCAGACATTTTTTGTACCCTTCCCCAGATATGTGCCTCGATTCAATCATGTCTCAGAGCTCTACGGACAATTCCTTTGACCTCATGGCTTGGTTTTTGCTCTGACATGCACTGTCAACTATGGGACATTATATAGACAGGTGTGTGCCTTTCCAAATCATGTCCAATCAATTGAATTTACCACCAAATAACTTTTAACCAAGCACACCTATTAATTGAAATGCATTCCAGGTGACTAACTCATGGAGCTGGCTGAGATGCCAAGAGTGTGCAAAGCTGTCATCAAGACAGTTTGAAGAATCTCAAATCTCAAATATATTTTGATTTGTTTAACACTTTTTTGGTTACTTCATGATTCCATATGTGTCATGTCATAGTTGATGTTTTCACTATTATTTTACAATGTAGAAAATAGTAAAAAATAAAGAAAACCCCTGGAATGAGTAGGTGTGTCCAAACTTTTGACGAGTACCAATTCCTCATGTCAATGATATAATCCCAGCAAACAGGAGATTAGGCATCGTTCCTGATAGTTCCCTTTAAAGGTTTCAGCAAGACTTTTTTCATTTTACCTTTATTTAACTAAGCAAGCTAGTTTTAAGAACACATTTTCAGAGCCAGAAATCTTGCTTGTTTGTAGGTGACCAAATACTTATTTTCCACCACAATTTGCAAATAAATTCCTTAAAAATCCTACAATGTGATTTTCTGGATTTTTTTTCTTCTCATTTTGTCTGTCATAGTTGAAGTGTACCTATGATGAAAATTACAGGCCTCTCTCATCTTTTTAAGTGGGAGAACTTGCACAATTGGTGGCTGACTAAATACTTTTTTGCCCCACTGTACTTGTGTATTGATTTTAAGAAAGGTATTGATGTTTATGGTTAGGTACACATTGGTGCAACGACAGTGCTTTTTTCGCAAATGCGTTTGTTAAATCACCCGTTTGGTGAAGTAGACTGTGATTCTATGATAAATTAACAGGCAAATAGGTCAATGTTCTAAAAGTATGCGGACAGCCATAATTAATACAGAAAGCAGACATTCACTTCAGATGACAAAAAGATTGTGTTTTGGAATCAAACTCTTCAAATGATTAATTGAGTAACAGTAGCAGTGGTAAATAAAAGAAATGGTCAGTGAATTTTCGTACTCACCCATCTATGAGAGCAGATTTGATAGTGTGAGACTTCCCAGGTTTTCTGTTGTCAGCATCATACCAGTAAGTACTGTTGAACCTCTCATCAGGGATTGGAACTGCACAGTTCTTCCCTTCCAGAAGAACCTTCCAGAAACTGTCAAGCCCCTCACCTGGAATTGAATATAGGTTGTATCAGAATCGGAAAATTATTCTAAATTGTTTCAACATTAATAAGTAATCAAAATATTAGTTTTACATCAAAGCATTCTTTTTCATACCAATAGTTATTTAACAAAATGTAGCTTGTCTGTAAATAAAACATTGCTTTAAAAGCATATTTGGATCAGATATTTAGATCATACCTAAGTTCGTAGATTGTCGCGGTTTAATAACCTCTGTAGTCTGAGGTTTTACATTGCTGACATTGTAATGATTTAATTAATCAACATAAATTGAGCAGCTTCTTATGGTTCTATAAGAGGTGAAAACATTCAATGACTGCATATAGCAATAACCAGTGATTTGCCTGGTGATTCTAGACCTTTCTTTACTCATACATCTGTACAGTAGTTATTTTGCTTTCCAGTCATCTCAAACTGCTTTAAAGTGAGTGAAAAGATATACTAAAATGAATGACAAATTCTTAAGAAAACTAGCTACATCACAAATAGATAAACTGTCAAACCTCCAGGGAAGCTGCATCCAATGCCAACAACTGCAATGGCTCCCTCTTCCTCCTCCATCCGGGCTCCCTCTTCCTCCTCCATCCTGGCTGTCTGTGACACACACCAGCTGGACACTGAAATGCATGCACTTATTTCTAAACCTCTAGTATAAACTAAACTCAGATAGAAGGTGCTCAATTTGTCTCCAGTTTCTTTGGCTCATTAGCAGTAGTAGTAGTAGTAGTAGTAGTAGTAGTAGTAGTAGTAGTAGTAGTAGTAGTAGTAGTAGTAGTAGTAGTAGTAGTAGTAGTAGTAGTAGTAGTAGTAGCAGTAGCAGTAGCAGTAGTAGTAGTAGTAGGTTGGTCTTTGAAGGATAGCTCAGAGCGCCTGCTCTTTTCAATCCAATTTCTCTTGCTTGGATTGGTCACCGTTTTGGGGCAGGAGTGAAGTGGGCAGGGCATTTGGTGTAAGAATTTGGTGTAAGAAAAGTAATTGGGAATATGAAAGATAATAAAAGAGATGCATAAAGGGTTTTAATAATGCTAATGTGTGAGAACAATTTGTTTTTGTGAAGAAATATTTAATTTTGTCGTAATAATACTGTAATGAAACAGGCAGGGAGCAGGTCTCGAACCCTCGACCTTCTAGCCCGAGGTCCGGCGCGCTATCGACTGTGCCGCAAAAGCATGCTCGAGCGGCAGAGTCGATTTCCGCGCTTATAAACACAGGGTCGTTACAATACTATACCATTTTTACATTGGTGCATCTGCATATTCTACAAAACCTAAACTAAAGAAAAGAGAGAGGGAAGTGAAAGACCCAAATAGAAAGTATGACGTAATGACGTGAGAAGTGGAGGAGGTGTGTCAGGGTAATAAGTTGGAATCCCCCTGACACTCTGCTTGTGGTACCATGTGACTTCTTTGAAGTCCTATACCGTTTCTTGTTAACAACATCTTGACCTACAGTAAAGCCTACAAGGCCTTACAATAGGCTAGCTAGTGACCCTACAATAGGCTAGCTAGTGACCCTACAATAGGCTAGCTAGTGACCCCACAATAGGCTAGCTAGTGACCCCACAATAGGCTAGCTAGTGACCCTACAATAGGCTAGCTAGTGACCCTACAATAGGCTAGCTAGTGACCCTACAATAGGCTAGCTAGTGACCCCACAATAGGCTAGCTAGTTACCCTACAATAGGCTAGCTAGTGACCCTACAATAGGCTAGCTAGTGACCCTACAATAGGCTAGCTAGTGACCCTACAATAGGGTAGCTAGTGACCCCACAATAGGCTAGCTAGTGACCCTACAATAGGCTAGCTAGTGACCCTACAATAGGCTAGCTATTGACCCTACAATAGGCTAGCTAGTGACCCTACAATAGGCTAGCTAGTGACCCCACAATAGGCTAGCTAGTGACCCTACAATAGGCTAACTAGTGACCCTACAATAGGCTAACTAGTGATCCCACAATAGGCTAGCTAGTGACCCTACAATAGGCTAGCTAGTGACCCTACAATAGGCTAGCTAGTGACCCTACAATAGGGTAGCTAGTGACCCCACAATAGGCTAGCTAGTGACCCTACAACAGGCTAACTAGTGACCCTACAATAGGCTAACTAGTGACCCTACAATAAGATAGCTAGCCACTTTACATTAAGCTAGCAACTCTACATTAGGCTAGCTAGTGACCTTACAATAGGTCAACTAGTGACCCTACAGTAGCTATAGACTAGTTAGCAACCCTATGTCAAAGAGAAAGCTGTATCTGTAACAACAAAACATTATTTATGAAAAACAACCTATTAATATTGTTTTTGAAAACTAAACTTTGTTTGCGAGCAGGATAGCTGTACGTTTATGGTTGACGCAGCTTATTTGCCATTAGCTAATCGGCATTCTTAACGAGTTCAAAGCCAATAAACGTACACAACTCGTTGCTCCCAGTTTACAAGTAGTATTTTCAGAGTTTCCCACTTGTTATGCAGCCTGCCCAGAGAGAGAACATTGCATTGAGGGTTTTATAATGGACTTGAGTACAGATTTTGACAACGATTTTTACATGTTGCTCCCAAACGTATTGTAACGACCCTGGGTTTATAAGCGCGGAAATCGACTCTGCCGCTCGAGCATGCTTTTGCGGCACAGGCGATAGCGCGCCGGACCTCGGGCTAGGAGGTCGAGTGTTCGAGACCTGCTCCCTGCTGTTTCATTACAGTATATTACGGTATGAACAATATAGTATTCACGGAAAGGATTCAAGCCCTTTCTATCTTTCCAAATGTTGTTACCTTACAGCCTTATTCTAAAATGGATTAAATAAAACATGTTCCTCATTATTGCTGTGTCGATCACAAAATTCTTGACAAATTATTGTGGACCTGTTAGCAAATCATTTTATTAGACTTTTCACCCAAGGACGGTTTTAGTCAACAACTGTGTTACCGAATGGTCTGTGCCAGGCATGACTAGTAACATAGCAGTCATTCTGGATACAATGTTAAACATGTCCCCCTTCACTTAAATGCACTTGGTATCCTGCGACAGTATCAGGTAACATATTTATAATTTCCAAGTTTTCATCTCTTGCAAAAGTACAGCTTTCTCTTTGACATAGGGTTGCTAACTAGTCTATAGCTACTGTAGGGTCACTAGTTGACCTATTGTAAGGTCACTAGCTAGCCTAATGTAGAGTTGCTAGCTTAATGTAAAGTGGCTAGCTATCTTATTGTAGGGTCACTAGTTAGCCTATTGTAGGGTCACTAGTTAGCCTGTTGTAGGGTCACTAGCTAGCCTATTGTGGGGTCACTAGCTAGCCTATTGTAGGGTCACTAGCTAGCCTATTGTAGGGTCACTAGCTAGCCTATTGTGGGGTCACTAGCTAGCCTATTGTAGGGTCACTAGCTAGCCTATTGTAGGGTCCCTAGCTAGCCTATTGTAGGGTCACTAGCTAGCCTATTGTAGGGTCACTAGTTAGCCTATTGTAGGGTCACTAGCTAGCCTATTGTGGGGTCACTAGCTAGCCTATTGTAGGGTCCCTAGCTAGCCTATTGTAGGGTCCCTAGCTAGCCTATTGTAGGGTCACTAGCTAGCCTATTGTAGGGTCACTAGCTAGCCTATTGTGGGGTCACTAGCTAGCCTATTGTAGGGTCACTAGCTAGCCTATTGTAGGGTCACTAGCTAGCCTATTGTAGGGTCACTAGCTAGCCTATTGTAGGGTCACTAGCTAGCCTATTGTAGGGTCACTAGCTAGCCTATTGTAGGGTCCCTAGCTAGCCTATTGTAGGGTCACTAGCTAGCCTATTGTAGGGTCCCTAGCTAGCCTATTGTAGGGTCACTAGCTAGCCTATTGTAGGGTCACTAGCTAGCCTATTGTAGGGTCACTAGCTAGCCTATTGTGGGGTCACTAGCTAGTCTATTGTAGGGTCACTAGCTAGCCTATTGTAGGGTCAATAGCTAGCCTATTGTAGGGTCACTAGCTAGCCTATTGTAGGGTCACTAGCTAGCCTATTGTAGGGTCACTAGCTAGCCTATTGTAGGGTCCCTAGCTAGCCTATTGTAGGGTCACTAGCTAGCCTATTGTAGGGTCACTAGCTAGCCTATTGTAGGGTCACTAGCTAGCCTATTTTAGGGTCACTAGCTAGCCTATTGTAGGGTCACTAGCTAGCCTATTGTAAGGCCTTGTAGGCTTGACTGTAGGTTGTAGGGTCACTAGTTGACCTATTGTAAGGTCACTAGCTTGCCTAATGTAGAGTTGCTAGCTTAATGTAAAGTTGATAGCTATCTTATTGTAGGGTCACTAGTTAGCCGATTGTAGGGTCACTAGCAAGCCTATTGTAGGGTCACTAGTTAGCCTATTGTAGGATCACTAGTTAGCCTATTGTAGGGTCACTAGTTAGCCTATTGTAGGGTCACTAGCTAGCCTATTGTGGGGTCACTAGCTAGCCTATTGTAGGGTCACTAGCTAGCCTATTGTGGGGTCACTAGCTACCCTATTGTAGGGTCACTAGCTAGCCTATTGTAGGGTCACTAGCTAGCCTATTGTAGGGTCACTAGCTAGCCTATTGTAGGGTAACTAGCTAGCCTATTGTGGGGTCACTAGCTAGCCTATTGTAGGGTCACTAGCTAGCCTATTGTAGGGTTACTAGCTAGCCTATTGTAGGGTCACTAGCTAGCCTATTGTGGGGTCACTAGCTAGCCTATTGTGGGGTCACTAGCTAGCCTATTGTAGGGTAACTAGCTAGCCTATTGTGGGGTCACTAGCTAGCCTATTGTAGGGTCACTAGCTAGCCTATTGTAGGGTTACTAGCTAGCCTATTGTAGGGTCACTAGCTAGCCTATTGTGGGGTCACTAGCTAGCCTATTGTAGGGTCACTAGCTAGCCTATTGTAAGGCCTTGTAGGCTTTACTGTAGGTCAAGATGTTGTTAACAAGAAACGGTATAGGACTTCAAAGAAGTCACATGGTACCACAAGCAGAGTGTCAGGGGGATTCCAATTTATTACCCTGACACACCTCCTCCACTTCTCACGTCATTACGTCATACTTTCTATTTGGGTCTTTCACTTCCCTCTCTCTTTTCTTTAGTTTAGGTTTTGTAGAATATGCAGATGCACCAATGTAAAAATAGTATAGTATATTACGGTATGAACAATATAGTATTCACGGAAAGGATTCAAGCCCTTTCTATCTTTCCAAATGTTGTTACCTTACAGCCTTATTCTAAAATGGATTAAATAAAACATGTTCCTCATTATTGCTGTGTCGATCACAAAATTCTTGACAAATTATTGTGGACCTGTTAGCAAATCATTTTATTAGACTTTTCACCCAAGGACGGTTTTAGTCAACAACTGTGTTACCGAATGGTCTGTGCCAGGCATGACTAGTAACATAGCAGTCATTCTGGATACAATGTTAAACATGTCCCCCTTCACTTAAATGCACTTGGTATCCTGCGACAGTATCAGGTAACATATTTATCATTTCCAAGTTTTCATCTCTTGCAAAAGTACAGCTTTCTCTTTGACATAGGGTTGCTAACTAGTCTATAGCTACTGTAGGGTCACTAGTTGACCTATTGTAAGGTCACTAGCTAGCCTAATGTAGAGTTGCTAGCTTAATGTAAAGTGGCTAGCTATCTTATTGTAGGGTCACTAGTTAGCCTATTGTAGGGTCACTAGTTAGCCTGTTGTAGGGTCACTAGCTAGCCTATTGTAGGGTCACTAGCTAGCCTATTGTGGGGTCACTAGCTAGCCTATTGTAGGGTCCCTAGCTAGCCTATTGTAGGGTCCCTAGCTAGCCTATTGTAGGGTCACTAGCTAGCCTATTGTAGGGTCACTAGCTAGCCTATTGTGGGGTCACTAGCTAGCCTATTGTAGGGTCACTAGCTAGCCTATTGTAGGGTCACTAGCTAGCCTATTGTAGGGTCACTAGCTAGCCTATTGTGGGGTCACTAGCTAGCCTATTGTAGGGTCACTAGCTAGCCTATTGTAGGGTCAATAGCTAGCCTATTGTAGGGTCACTATCTAGCCTATTGTAGGGTCACTAGCTAGCCTATTGTAGGGTCACTAGCTAGCCTATTGTAGGGTCCCTAGCTAGCCTATTGTAGGGTCACTAGCTAGCCTATTGTAGGGTCACTAGCTAGCCTATTGTAGGGTCACTAGCTAGCCTATTGTAGGGTCACTAGCTAGCCTATTGTAGGGTCACTAGCTAGCCTATTGTAAGGCCTTGTAGGCTTGACTGTAGGTTGTAGGGTCACTAGTTGACCTATTGTAAGGTCACTAGCTTGCCTAATGTAGAGTTGCTAGCTTAATGTAAAGTGGATAGCTATCTTATTGTAGGGTCACTAGTTAGCCGATTGTAGGGTCACTAGCAAGCCTATTGTAGGGTCACTAGTTAGCCTATTGTAGGATCACTAGTTAGCCTATTGTAGGGTCACTAGTTAGCCTATTGTAGGGTCACTAGCTAGCCTATTGTGGGGTCACTAGCTAGCCTATTGTAGGGTCACTAGCTAGCCTATTGTAGGGTCAATAGCTAGCCTATTGTAGGGTCACTAGCTAGCCTATTGTAGGGTCACTAGCTAGCCTATTGTGGGGTCACTAGCTACCCTATTGTAGGGTCACTAGCTAGCCTATTGTAGGGTCACTAGCTAGCCTATTGTAGGGTAACTAGCTAGCCTATTGTAGGGTCACTAGCTAGCCTATTGTAGGGTAACTAGCTAGCCTATTGTAGGGTCACTAGCTAGCCTATTGTAGGGTCACTAGCTAGCCTATTGTAGGGTCACTAGCTAGCCTATTGTAGGGTCACTAGCTAGCCTATTGTGGGGTCACTAGCTAGCCTATTGTGGGGTCACTAGCTAGCCTATTGTAGGGTCACTAGCTAGCCTATTGTAGGGTCACTAGCTAGCCTATTGTAGGGTCACTAGCTAGCCTATTGTAAGGCCTTGTAGGCTTTACTGTAGGTCAAGATGTTGTTAACAAGAAACGGTATAGGACTTCAAAGAAGTCACATGGTACCACAAGCAAAGTGTCAGGGGGATTCCTACTTATTACCCTGACACAGCTCCTCCACTTCTCACGTCATTACGTCATACTTCCTATTTGGGTCTTTCACTTCCCTCTCTCTTTTTTTTTTAGGTTTTGTAGAATATGCAGATGCACCAAATGTATAAATAGTATAGTATATTACGGTATGAACAATATAGTATTCACGGAAAGGATTCAAGCCCTTTCTATCTTTCCAAATGTTGTTACCTTACAGCCTTATTCTAAAATGGATTAAATAAAACATGTTCCTCATTATTGCTGTGTCGATCACAAAATTCTTGACAAATTATTGTGGACCTGTTAGCAAATCATTTTATTAGACTTTTCACCCAAGGACGGTTTTAGTCAACAACTGTGTTACCGAATGGTCTGTGCCAGGCATGACTAGTAACATAGCAGTCATTCTGGATACAATGTTAAACATGTCCCCCTTCACTTAAATGCACTTGGTATCCTGCGACAGTATCAGGTAACATATTTATCATTTCCAAGTTTTCATCTCTTGCAAAAGTACAGCTTTCTCTTTGACATAGGGTTGCTAACTAGTCTATAGCTATTGTAGGGTCACTAGTTGACCTATTGTAAGGTCACTAGCTAGCCTAATGTATAGTTGCTAGCTTAATGTAAAGTGGCTAGCTATCTTATTGTAGGGTCACTAGTTAGCCGATTGTAGGGTCACTAGCAAGCCTGTTGTAGGGTCACTAGTAATGCATCCTAAAAACAATGCATGCCCTTCATGGCCAGTTGTCTTTGTGCTCTTCTGCCAACATGATGAGTAGGCCTAACGAACAGTTAAAGCACTAGCCTATGTCAGTCTACTATCTCCCATGGTACAAAAGTCGACCTATTCTATTCTGTGCAAGAAATAAATATTCCAAACATAGTCTTGGACAGTTGTGGGATGCAATAGATCCCAAATGAATACAACCACTAGAATTTAAAAAAAACTATTTGATGCAATGTGGCTGATGCAACAGACTTTTAGCTTAAAATGTTGATCAACTATTAGGCTTCTTCACATTATAAGCGCAGCAATGTGCACACGGCAGTAGGCTATAAACACAAATGTTCCATTAGCGGAAAACACCATTATCCCAAGTGACCGCAAATGCAACTATGCATGTAATGCTTTTATTATGAAGGTGCATTTTTATAGTGAAAATGATCTTCCCCAAACTTGAAACTCACACGCTGCTTATGTATGTAGTTATGCTCTACAACCCTTGTAAAGCAGATTAATGTGCTTAATTTTAAGAAGTTATTTGGCCATTTTAGTTGTGATACAAACCTTATTAAAACATATAGGCCTGTGGGCTAGGCTACATGAGGTGTGATACAAACCTTATTAAAACATATAGGCCTATGGGCTGGGCTACATGAGGTGTGATACTAACCTTATTAAAACATATAGGCCTATGGCCTCGGCTACATGAGGTGTGATACAAATCTTATTAAAACATATAGGCCTATGGGCTGGGCTACATGAGGTGTGATACTAACCTTATTAAAACATATAGGCCTATGGGCTAGGCAACATGAGGTGTGATACAAATCTTATTAAAACATATAGGCCTATGGGCTAGGCTACATGAGGTGTGATACTAACCTTATTAAAACATATAGACCTATGGGCTAGGCTACATGAGGTGTGATACAAATCTTATTAAAACATATAGGCCTATGGGGTGGGCTACATGAGGTGTGATACTAACCTTATTAAAACATATAGGCCTATGGGCTGGGCTACATGAGGTGTGATACAAACCTTATTAAAACATATAGGCCTATGGCCTGGGCTACATGAGGTGTGATACAAACCTTATTAAAACATATAGGCCTATGGGCTGGGCTACATGAGGTGTGATACAAACCTTATTAAAACATATAGGCCTATGGGCTGGGCTACATGAGGTGTGATACAAACCTTATTAAAACATATAGGCCTATGGGCTGGGCTACATGAGGTGTGATACAAACCTTATTAAAACATATAGGCCTATGGGCTAGGCTACATGAGGTGTGATACTAACCTTATTAAAACATATAGGCCTATGGGCTGGGCTACATGAGGTGTGATACTAACCTTATTAAAACATATAGGCCTATGGCCTCGGCTACATGAGGTGTGATACAAATCTTATTAAAACATATAGGCCTATGGGCTAGGCTACATGAGGTGTGATACAAATCTTATTAAAACATATAGGCCTATGGGCTAGGCTACATGAGGTGTGATACTAACCTTATTAAAACATATAGACCTATGGGCTAGGCTACATGAGGTGTGATACAAATCTTATTAAAACATATAGGCCTATGGGCTGGGCTACATGAGGTGTGATACTAACCTTATTAAAACATATAGGCCTATGGGCTGGGCTACATGAGGTGTGATACAAACCTTATTAAAACATATAGGCCTATGGCCTGGGCTACATGAGGTGTGATACAAACCTTATTAAAACATATAGGCCTATGGGCTGGGCTACATGAGGTGTGATACAAACCTTATTAAAACATATAGGCCTATGGGCTGGGCTACATGAGGTGTGATACAAACCTTATTAAAACATATAGGCCTATGGGCTAGGCTACATGAGGTGTGATACTAACCTTATTAAAACATATAGGCCTATGGGCTAGGCTACATGAGGTGTGATACTAACCTTATTAAAACATATAGGCCTGTGGGCTGGGCTACATGAGGTGTGATACTAACCTTATTAAAACATATAGGCCTGTGGGCTAGGCTACATGAGGTGTGATACTAACCTTATTACAACATATAGGCCTATGGGCTAGGCAACATGAGGTGTGTGACTAACCTTATTAAAACATATAGGCCAATGGGCTCGGCTACATGAGGTGTGATACTAATCTTATTAAAACATATAGGCCTGTGGGCTAGGCTACATGAGGTGTGATACTAACCTTATTAAAACATATAGGCCTATGGGCTAGGCTACATGAGGTGTGATACAAATCTTATTAAAACATATAGGCCTATGGGCTGGACTACATGACTGTGTTTCGAAAAAGTCTAGGAAAAAATGGGTTTGTTTCTTATGCTGGGCATCATTCACAAGTGATAATATATAATTCACAACTGATAGGCTAATATTGTAACCCATCAGACTATTCTTGATTTAATCTTGTCTTTACATATACTAAATATTATATATGTGACATTTGTTTTAATTTAGAATGGACCATTATCATGCACCTGTCTCGAAACAGAGGCAGCGGGAAAAAATGTAATCTATGCACTTAAATAGCGAATGGAGGTTACTTTTTCCCATGATTGATTTTCATGCCAGCCAGGTAGGCTATACTCCTGTTGTAAATAGAAGCAATGTACTTAATATTAGGGAAGTTGAGAAATAAATATAGTAGGCCAAGCCTATAGAAAGCTGATGGGATCCTCCTCTTTTTATTAGTGGCCATCACTCTGTTTTCTCACGCAACTGCGTAGCCTATATAAATGTTGGCCAACATGAGCTCATGAGCTCTCATGAAGTGTTTGATTAGATTTTTGAACACATTTGCATTGATTTCAGATTGATTAGAGGGACAATAGAGTGCTGAGTACCCGGCAGTTAGCAAGTCTGTTAGTCTACTAATGAACAGCAGTAGCATCAGAGCTAGAAAGAGCCTAATTGCCGTGACTAAACGGTCATTTGGAATTTGACTGCCTTCATGACTTGTGACCGCCGGTGTGTCGGTAAAATGGTCACTGCAACAGCCCTATTCCTCATCAATCTACACACAATACCCCATAATGACAAAGCGAAACAGGTTTTGACATTTTTGCACATTTATTAAAAATAAAAACATAAGTATTAAGACCCTTTGCTATGAGACTCAAAATTGAGCTCAGGTGCATCCTGTTTTCATTGATCATCCTTGAGATGTTTCTACAACTTGATTGGAGTCCACCTGTTGTAAATTCAATTGATTGGACATGATTTGGTAAGGGACACACCTGTCTATGTAAGGTCTCACAGTTGACACTGCATGTCAGAGCAAAAACCAAGCCATGAGGTCGAAGTACTGATGAAACGAAGATTGAACACTTTGGGCTGAATGCCAAGCGTCACGTCTGGGGGAAACATGGCACCATCCCTACGGTGAAGCATGGTGGTGGCAGCATCATGCTTTAGCAATGTTTTTCAGCAGTAAGGACTGGGAGACTAGTCAGGATCGAGGGAAAGATGAATGGAGCAAAGTACAGAGAGATCTTTGAAAACCTGCTCAAGACCTCAGACTGGGACGAAGGTACACCTTCCAACAAGACAACGACCCTAAGCACACAGCCAAGACAACGCAGGAGTGGCTTTGGGACAAGTCTCTGAATGTCCTTGAGTGGCCCAGCCAGAGCCCGGACTTGAACCCGATCAAACATCTCTAGAGAGAACTGAAAATAGCTGTGTAGCGATGCTCCCCATCCAACCTGACAGAACTTGAGAGGATCTGCAGAGAAGAATGGGAGAAACTTCCCAAATACAGGTGTGCCAAGCTTGTAGAAGACTCAAGGCTATAATCGGTGCCAAATGCGCTTCGACAAAGTGCTGAGTAAATGGTCTGAAATCTTACGTAAATGTGATATTTCAGTTTTAATACATTTGCAAAAAATTCTAAAAACCAGTTTTTGCTTTGTCATTATGGGGTATTATGTGTAAATTGATGAGGGGGAAAAAACAATTTAATACATTTTAGAATAAGGCTGTAACTTAAGATTTTGAAAGTCAAGGTGTCCAAAGGCACTTTAAAATAAGGTATTGCTGTTTTTGTTTTTTTTATATATATTTGAAAACTTGTTTTCGAATTGTAATTATGGGGTATCGTGTGTAGATTTGAGGATTTTTATTTATTTAATCCATTTTAGAATACGGCTGTAACAAAATGTGGAAAAAGGGAAGGGGTCTGAATACTTCCCGAATGCATTGTAGGTAGTGACCTGGAAGGACTAACCAATACCTATCCACTGCCCCTGACCACAACACCCTAAGGTATAAAATCAAAGTACAACAGTCTTACCCTATCATAACTCAAAATATAAAGTTGTTTTACTCGATTTTTAGGCAATGTATGCTGAAAATGATCATGTCAGTCTCATTGATGGTCAGGTCTTGCTATCTATCAGTTTAAGTGTTTGCATTTTCCCATCGCTCAACTTCTCCCCCAAACCAAGTGGTGGAGATGTCATTTGGCTGCAACATAAAGTCAGAAATTTGGCTTTAATGTGTTATCAATCAGGCAGTGAGGGGCTCCTGAGACGCAAGGCCCTGCGTCTCAGTGCTAGAGGCGTCACTACAGACACCATGGTTTGAATCCAGGCTGTATCACAACCGGCCATGATTGGGAGTCCCATAGGGCGGCGCACATCGGCCCAGCGTCGTCAGGGTAAATAAGAATTTGTTCTTATTGACTTGCCTTGTTAAATAAAGGTACAAACTATATATATTTGTTGAGAGGACACCCATAACAGTATATTTCATCTACTATATACTATAAACTCATCTATTTTCCTTTTTTTGCATATCTGAAGCAGTCTCTATAAACTTCTGCAGCTACAGTGTGGTTGTTATTAAGAAGTAAAAAAGTCTAATTGTGTTTCCAATTTGTGATCCAGTTTTAAATAACACACCATCTATTTAATTGGGTAAGTAGTACTGTAGTTGTTGTGGGAAGATCATTCGTGTTTTTTTTCACAATGTCAGATATTGAATATGACTTGCACACATCATCTTTCATAACATAAATAGTTTTTTTGCAAATTAATTTACCAACTGTGCTATTTTTCACTTTGTCATTCATTGCAGCTATTTCTTTAAAAGCAGAAACTGTGAGGACATTTTCTGCAAAAATTAAAATAGATGTAAAAGTCCCTTCAGTTACAAACGAGAAAAGTCCTTATCATCATGTGGAAAGTGGATTTTAACAACTATTTGTTCTTCTTTAGCGGGTGTAAACATCTCTCCACAGGTGTAAACATCTCTTCACAGGTGTAAACATCTCTTCACAGGTGTAAACATCTCTTCACAGGTGTAAACATTTCTTCACAGGTGTAAACATCTCTTCACAGGTGTAAACATCTCTTCACAGGTGTAAACATCTCTTCACAGGTGTAAATATCTCTTCACAGGTGTAAACATCTCTTCAATGCCGTTTGCTTCTCTCTCTTCTAGGAAATAAAATCCTCCATTAAGGCCCACAGAGATGAACATAGGAACAATACAAATTAAAAAATGTTTTTATCCCCAACGAAACACCCCAATTATTCAAATGCCAAAGATATGGGGTTTTCAATACTGTCTTGCACCCAGGCATTTTTATTGTTTATTTTTTAAACTTGAGTTATTAAAAAACAACTTGCCTTGCATTAGGCCAAGGGTTCTCAAACTATTTTGGCCCGTGACCCCATTTTGATATCAAAACATTTTCGCAAATAAAGTGTTGGTCCCATGTTTCATGAGCTGAAATAAAAGATCCCAGACATTTCCCAAAGACACAAAAAATGTATTTCTCTTAAATGTTTATATCCCTGTTAGTGAGAATTTCTCCAGCCACCTGACAGGAGTGATATATCAAGAAGTTGATTAAACCGCATGATCATTACACAGGTGCACCTTGTGCTGGGGACAATCAAAGGCCACTAATATGGGCTGTTTTGTCACACAACACAATGCCACAGATGTCTCAAGTTTTGAGGAAGCGTGCAAATAGCATGCTGACAGCAGGAATGTCCACCAGAGCTGTTTCCAGAGAATTGAATGTTAATTTTTCTACCATAAGCTGCCTCATCGTTTTAGAGAATTAGGCAATACATCCAACCGGCTGCACAACCGCAGGCCACGTATATGGCGTCATGTGGGCGAGTGGTTTGCTGATGGATCCATGTGTATGACAGCATGTTCCAGTTCCCGCCAATATCCAGCAACTTTGCACAGCCATTGAAGAGGAGTGGGACAATGTTCCACAATCAACAGCCGGATCAACTTTATGCGAAGGAGATGTGTCGTGCTACACATGCAAATGGTGGTCACAGTAGATACTGACTGGTTTCTGATCCACGCCTCTGCCTTTTTTTAAAAAGATATCTGAAACCAACACACACTAAATGACTAAGTATGTTGACACCTGCTCGTCGAACATCTCATTCCAAAATCGTTGGCATTTATAAGGAGTCGGTCCCCCTTTTGCTTCTATAACAGCCTCCACTCTTCTAGGAAGGCTTTCCACTAGATGTTGGAACATTGCTGCGGGGACTTTCTTCCATTCAGCCACAAGAGCATTAGTGAGGTCGGGCACTGATGTTGGGCGATCAGGCCTGGCTCGCCATGTAGCGTTCTCCTGGCATCCACCAAACACAGATTAGTCCTTTGGACTGCTGGATGGTGGAGCGTGATTCATCACTCCAGAGAACGCGTTTACACTGCTCCAGAGTCCAATGGCGGCGAGCTTTACACCACTCCAGCCGACGCATGGTGATCTTAGGCTTGTGTGCGGCTGCTCAAACATAGAAACCCATTTCATGAAGCTCCTGACCAACAGTTCTTGTGCTAATGTTGCTTCCAGAGGCAGTTTGGAACTTGGTAGTGAGTGTTGCAACTGAGTACAGACAATTTTTACTTCCGACGTGCTTCAGCACACTGCGGTCCCGTTATGTGAGCTTGTGTGGCCTAGCACTTTGAAGCTGAGCCGTTGTTGCTCCTAGACATTTCCACTTCACAATAATAGCACTTACAGTTGACCGTGGCAGCTCTATCAGGGCAGAAATTTGACTTGTTGGAAAGGCGGCATGCTATGACGGTGCCACGTTGAAAGTCACTGAGCTCTTCACTAAGGCCATTCTACTGCCAATGTTTGTCTGTGGAGATTGCATGACTGTGTGCTCGATTCTATACACCTGTCAGAAACGGGTGTGACTGAAATAGCTGAATCCACTAATTTGAAGGGGTGTCCACATACTTTTTTGTTCAATATATTTATACACTTTGTGTACAAAAGATGAAGCACACCTTCCTAATATTGAACTCCCTTTTTTCCTTTGGAACTTCAAGTAGTCGCGGCATGGACTCTACAAGCTGTCAATAGCGTTCCACAGGGATGCTGGCCCATGTTATATCTAATGCTTCCAACAGTTGTGTCAAGTTGGCTGGATGTCCTGTGAGTGGTGGACCATTCTTGATGCACACGGGAAACTGTTGGGTGTGAAAAACCCAGCAGTGTTGCAGTTCTTGACACAAACCGGTGTGCCTGGCACCTACTACCATACCCCGTTCAAATTTTCTTTACATTTTTTGGTGCCCATTCACCCTCTGAATGGCACACAAACACAATCAATGTCTCAATTGTCTCATGGCTTAAAAATCCTTCTTTAACCTGTCTCCTCCCTTTCATCTAAACTGATTAACGTGTTTAACAGGTGAGATCAATAAGGGATCATAGCTTTCACCTGGATTCACCTTGTCGGTCTACGTCATGAAAAGAGCAGGTGCCCTTCATGTTTTTTAAACTCAGTGTATATATATTTTTGAACACATATTAAATCCCTTTTTTGGGGTAGGTATAAAACTACCTCCATACTTAAATTCCTTTTTCAAATGAGTCCCGTGACACTTGTGGGGGTTGTAGTGCAAAACGGATAAAACCATCAAGTTCGTGAGTCTAATTTTTCCATGGTGGCCATATTAGTTTTGTAGGCCAAACCATTCGGACGCTACAGCCGTTTCCGCGAGAAGACGGATTTTCAGAATGTCTCATGGTCTGACAGACACCGCTGTAGTTTGGCCACCTTCCACCGCAGTAGATTGAGACGCAGCCCATGCAAAAAAAAACATCTCTATTTTAAACTGATGGATTTTTGATGGGGATTTTTAAAATTATGTTACCTATATTGACGCACTGGTGCATTCATATTATTTGATTAAATGAAATGCCATTCACCCCATAATAATCAGAATAAAGTAATCATAAATTAAGCATAATCGACTTGGGCGAATCAACTGAACCATGAGACACACTATTTTCACGCCAGTTCAATACAAAGTGATTTTCGTTTCAGGTTAGGAGGGCATTTTCATTAACCCTTTTCCTAAGCTTAACCTCATTCTCCTAACCTGCTACATAAGATCTCTTTAACCTGCTACTAAAAAGTGAATTCAGTATCTAAGTGGAATGAAAAGTGTGTTTCTCGCTCTCAAATCGTATCCAAATGTCGACAGTAAATGAGTGTTATTTTTATAATATAGCTAACTTAGCAAGCTCACACACATTTGGAGGAAAATACAGTCTTATCCCATTGATCGAGAGTCCATCTCAAACTGCTGCATGTCATGATAAGACACCTGTCTCGATCAGTGAGATAAGACTTGAAATAGACAAGACGGGCGGCGTACACATTGTGGGATTACTTCATGGAGCAACATTTTTATTTATTTTAATATTTGAGCATTTTCACACACACACACAAAAAAAAGACCCCTGCAACTATAGACATACATTTTTATAAGAATCCTGTTTTCACGAATCAATGACAAGACAGCATCGCCAAAAGCTAAGTTTGGTCGAAACCACTGTGCTGCACCAAACAGTACCTATCCTGTAACTCCCAGTAATGGATACCAAAACTCTAGTGATCAGCAGATGATGGGAGAGATGGTCATGACGAAATTGACATTCCAAAGAAACATACAAATAGGTTCAGGCAATTCTTGTACAGTTGAGGGATGAGTGTTGTCGTGATCAAACTGCCATTCAGCTCCTCGAGTCATCTTCTGCTTGAAATCCAGCATAATGTCCAATCCAATCAAGAGGGATACAGTTCTGCTAACATAACACACGCAGGCAAAGGAATTCTGTTTCTCTCCAAGAATCCACTCCAGGAAGAATCCCAGTCAACACGTGGTATTGTCTTGGACAAAAAAAGATAAAGTATACTGCATTGCACATTTTGAATGACAGTTGAACTGTTCCAGCATAACATCAACATTAGTATAGACTAGTTGATCATGCATACAGTTTAAGTTGGAAGTTTACATGCACATTAATTAGTCAAATACATTTCAACTCAGTTTTTCACAATTCCTAACATTTAATCAGAGTAAAAATTCCCTGTCTTAGGTCAGGTAGGATCACCACTTAATTTTAAGAATGTGAAATGTCAGAATAATTTTTGAATATATTTGAAAACTTGTTTTCGAATTGTAATTATGGGGTATTGTGTGTAGATTTGAGGATTTTTATTTATTTAATCCATTTTAGAATAAGGCTGTAATGTAACAAAATGTGGAAAAAGGGAAGGGGTCTGAATACTTCCCGAATGCACTGTAGGTAGTGACCTGGAAGGACTAACCAATACCTATCCACTGCCCCTGACCACAAAACCCTAAGGTATAGTACAACAGTCTTACCCTATCATAACTCAAAATATAAAGTTGTTTTACTCGATTTTTAGGCAATGTATGCTGAAAATGATCATGTCAGTCTCATTGATGGTGAGGTCTTGCTATCTATCAGTTTAAGTGTTTGCATTTTCCCATCGCTCAACTTCTCCCCCAAACCAAGTGGTGGAGATGTCATTTGGCTGCAACATAAAGTCAGAAATTTGGCTTTAATGTGTTATCAATCAGGCAGTGAGGGGCTCCTGAGACGCAAGGCCCTGCGTCTCAGTGCTAGAGGCGTCACTACAGACACCATGGTTTGAATCCAGGCTGTATCACAACCGGCCATGATTGGGAGTCCCATAGGGCGGCGCACATCGGCCCAGCGTCGTCAGGGTAAATAAGAATTTGTTCTTATTGACTTGCCTTGTTAAATAAAGGTACAAACTATATATATTTGTTGAGAGGACACCCATAACAGTATATTTCATCTACTATATACTATAAACTCACCTATTTTCCTTTTTTTGCATATCTGAAGCAGTCTCTATAAACTTCTGCAGCTACAGTGTGGTTGTTATTAAGAAGGAAAAAAGTCTAATTGTGTTTCCAATTTGTGATCCAGTTTTAAATAACACACCATCTATTTAATTGGGTAAGTAGTACTGTAGTTGTTGTGGGAAGATCATTCGTGTTTTTTTTTCACAATGTCAGATATTGAATATGACTTGCACACATCATCTTTCATAACATAAATAGTTTTTTTGCAAATTAATTTACCAACTGTGCTATTTTTCACTTTGTCATTCATTGCCGCTATTTCTTTAAAAGCAGAAACTGTGAGGACATTTTCTGCAAAAATTAAAATAGATGTAAAAGTCCCTTCAGTTACAAACGAGAAAAGTCCTTATCATCATGTGGAAAGTGGATTTTAACAACTATTTGTTCTTCTTTAGCGGGTGTAAACATCTCTTCACAGGTGTAAACATCTCTTCACAGGTGTAAACATCTCTTCACAGGTGTAAACATCTCTTCACAGGTGTAAACATTTCTTCACAGGTGTAAACATCTCTTCACAGGTGTAAACATCTCTTCACAGGTGTAAACATCTCTTCACAGGTGTAAACATCTCTTCACAGATGTAAACATCTCTTCACAGGTGTAAACATCTCTTCAATGCCGTTTGCTTCTCTCTCTTCTAGGAAATAAAATCCTCCATTAAGGCCCACAGAGATGAACATAGGAACAATACAAATTAAAAAATGTTTTTATCCCCAACGAAACACCCCAATTATTCAAATGCCAAAGATATGGGGTTTTCAATACTGTCTTGCACCCAGGCATTTTTATTGTTTATTTTTTAAACTTGAGTTATTAAAAAACAACTTGCCTTGCATTAGGCCAAGGGTTCTCAAACTATTTTGGCCCGTGACCCCATTTTGATATCAAAACATTTTCGCAAATAAAGTGTTGGTCCCATGTTTCATGAGCTGAAATAAAAGATCCCAGACATTTCCCAAAGACACAAAAAATGTATTTCTCTTAAATGTTTATATCCCTGTTAGTGAGAATTTCTCCAGCCACCTGACAGGAGTGATATATCAAGAAGTTGATTAAACCGCATGATCATTACACAGGTGCACCTTGTGCTGGGGACAATCAAAGGCCACTAATATGGGCTGTTTTGTCACACAACACAATGCCACAGATGTCTCAAGTTTTGAGGAAGCGTGCAAATAGCATGCTGACAGCAGGAATGTCCACCAGAGCTGTTTCCAGAGAATTGAATGTTAATTTTTCTACCATAAGCTGCCTCATCGTTTTAGAGAATTAGGCAATACATCCAACCGGCTGCACAACCGCAGGCCACGTATATGGCGTCATGTGGGCGAGTGGTTTGCTGATGGATCCATGTGTATGACAGCATGTTCCAGTTCCCGCCAATATCCAGCAACTTTGCACAGCCATTGAAGAGGAGTGGGACAATGTTCCACAATCAACAGCCGGATCAACTTTATGCGAAGGAGATGTGTCGTGCTACACATGCAAATGGTGGTCACAGTAGATACTGACTGGTTTCTGATCCACGCCTCTGCCTTTTTTAAAAAAGATATCTGAAACCAACATACACTAAATGACTAAGTATGTTGACACCTGCTCGTCGAACATCTCATTCCAAAATCGTTGGCATTTATAAGGAGTCGGTCCCCCTTTTGCTTCTATAACAGCCTCCACTCTTCTAGGAAGGCTTTCCACTAGATGTTGGAACATTGCTGCGGGGACTTTCTTCCATTCAGCCACAAGAGCATTAGTGAGGTTGGGCACTGATGTTGGGCGATTAGGCCTGGCTCGCCATGTAGCGTTCTCCTGGCATCCACCAAACACAGATTAGTCCTTTGGACTGCTGGATGGTGGAGCGTGATTCATCACTCCAGAGAACGCGTTTACACTGCTCCAGAGTCCAATGGCGGCGAGCTTTACACCACTCCAGCCGACGCATGGTGATCTTAGGCTTGTGTGCGGCTGCTCAAACATAGAAACCCATTTCATGAAGCTCCTGACCAACAGTTCTTGTGCTAATGTTGCTTCCAGAGGCAGTTTGGAACTTGGTAGTGAGTGTTGCAACTGAGGACAGACAATTTTTACTTCCGACGTGCTTCAGCACACTGCGGTCCCGTTATGTGAGCTTGTGTGGCCTAGCACTTTGAAGCTGAGCCGTTGTTGCTCCTAGACATTTCCACTTCACAATAATAGCACTTACAGTTGACCGTGGCAGCTCTATCAGGGCAGAAATTTGACTTGTTGGAAAGGCGGCATGCTATGACGGTGCCACGTTGAAAGTCACTGAGCTCTTCACTAAGGCCATTCTACTGCCAATGTTTGTCTGTGGAGATTGCATGACTGTGTGCTCGATTCTATACACCTGTCAGAAACGGGTGTGACTGAAATAGCTGAATCCACTAATTTGAAGGGGTGTCCACATACTTTTTTGTTCAATATATTTATACACTTTGTGTACAAAAGATGAAGCACACCTTCCTAATATTGAACTCCCTTTTTTCCTTTGGAACTTCAAGTAGTCGCGGCATGGACTCTACAAGCTGTCAAAAGCGTTCCACAGGGATGCTGGCCCATGTTATATCTAATGCTTCCAACAGTTGTGTCAAGTTGGCTGGATGTCCTGTGAGTGGTGGACCATTCTTGATGCACACGGGAAACTGTTGGGTGTGAAAAACCCAGCAGTGTTGCAGTTCTTGACACAAACCGGTGTGCCTGGCACCTACTACCATACCCCGTTCAAATTTTCTTTACATTTTTTGGTGCCCATTCACCCTCTGAATGGCACACAAACACAATCAATGTCTCAATTGTCTCATGGCTTAAAAATCCTTCTTTAACCTGTCTCCTCCCTTTCATCTAAACTGATTAACGTGTTTAACAGGTGAGATCAATAAGGGATCATAGCTTTCACCTGGATTCACCTTGTCGGTCTACGTCATGAAAAGAGCAGGTGCCCTTCATGTTTTTTAAACTCAGTGTATATATATTTTTGAACACATATTAAATCCCTTTTTTGGGGTAGGTATAAAACTACCTCCATACTTAGATTCCTTTTTCAAATGAGTCCCGTGACACTTGTGAGGGTTGTAGTGCAAAACGGATAAAACCATCAAGTTCGTGAGTCTAATTTTTCCATGGTGGCCATATTAGTTTTGTAGGCCAAACCATTCGGACGCTACAGCCGTTTCCGCGAGAAGACGGATTTTCAGAATGTCTCATGGTCTGACAGACACCGCTGTAGTTTGGCCACCTTCCACCGCAGTAGATTGAGACGCAGCCCATGCAAAAAAAAATATCTCTATTTTAAACTGATGGATTTTTGATGGGGATTTTTAAAATTATGTTACTTATATTGACGCACTGGTGCATTCATATTATTTGATTAAATGAAATGCCATTCACCTCATAATAATCATAATAAAGTAATCATAAATAAAGCATAATCGACTTGGGCGAATCAACTGAACCATGAGACACACTATTTTCACGCCAGTTCAATACAAAGTGATTTTCGTTTCAGGTTAGGAGAGCATTTTCACTAACCCTTTTCCTAACCTTAACCTCATTCTCCTAACCTGCTACATAAGATCTCTTTAACCTGCTACTAAAAAGTTAATTCAGTATCTAAGTGGAATGAAAAGTGTGTTTCTCGCTCTCAAATCGTATCCAAATGTCGACAGTAAATGAGTGTTATGTTTATAATATAGCTAACTTAGCAAGCTCACACACATTTGGAGGAAAATACAGTCTTATCTCATTGATGGAGACAGGTGAGAGTCCATCTCAAACTGCTGCATGATAAGACACCTGTCTCAATCAGTGAGATAAGACTTGAAATAGACAAGACGGGCGGCGTACACATTGTGGGATTACTTCATGGAGCAACATTTTTATTTATTTTAATATCTGAGCATTTTCACACACACAAAAAAAAAGACCCCTGCAACTGGACATACATTTTATAAGAATCCTGTTTTCACGAATCAATGACAAGACACCATCGCCAAAAGCTAAGTTTGGTCGAAACCACTGTGCTGCACCAAACAGTACCTATCCTGTAACTCCCAGTAATGGATACCAAAACTCTAGTGATCAGCAGATGATGGGAGAGATGGTCATGACGAAATTGACATTCCAAAGAAACATACAAATAGGTTCAGGCAATTCTTGTACAGTTGAGGGATGAGTGTTGTCGTGATCAAACTGCCATTCAGCTCCTCGAGTCATCTTCTGCTTGAAATCCAGCATAATGTACAATCCAATCAAGAGGGAGACAGTTCTGCTAACATAACACACGCAGGCAAAGGAATTCTGTTTCTCTCCAAGAATCCACTCCAGGAAGAATCCCAGTCAACACGTGGTATTGTCTTGGACAAAAAAAGATAAAGTATTTTTTATTTTTTTATTTTACCGTTATTTTACCAGGTAAGTTGACTGAGAACACGTTCTCATTTGCAGCAACGACCTGGGGAATAGTTACAGGGGAGAGGAGGGGGATGATTGAGCCAATTGTAAACTGCATACTGCATTGCACATTTTGAATGACAGTTGAACTGTTCCAGCATAACATCAACATTAGTATCGACTAGTTGAACATGCATACAGTTGAAGTTGGAAGTTTACATGCACATTAATTAGCCAAATACATTTCAACTCAGTTTTTCACAATTCCTAACATTTAATCAGAGTAAAAATTCCCTGTCTTAGGTCAGTTAGGATCACCACTTAATTTTAAGAATGTGAAATGTCAGAATAATTTTTGGAGAGAATTATTTATTTCAGCTTTTATTTCTTTCATCACATTCCCAGTGGGTCAGAAGTTCATATACACTCAATTAGTATTTGGTAGCATTGCCTTAAAATTGTTTAACTTGGGTCAAACGTTTCGGGTAGCCTTTCACAAGCTTCCCACAATAAGTTGAGTGAATTTTGGCACATTCCTCCTGACAGAGCTGGTGTACCTGAGTCAGGTACGTAGGCCTCCGTGCTCGCACATGCTTTTTCAGTTCTGCCCACAAATGTTCTATAGGATTGAGGTCAGGGCTTTGTGATGGCAACTCCAATACCTTGACTTTGTTGTCCTTAAGCCATTTTTCCACAACTTTGGAAGTATGCTTGGGCTCATTGTCCATTTGGAAGACCCATTTGCGACCAAGCTTTAACTTCCTGACTGATGTCTTGAGATGTTGCTTCAATATATCCACATAATTGTCCTCCCTGTCACACCCTGGCCTTAGTTATCTTTGTTTTCATTTATTATTTTAGTTAGGTCAGGGTGTGACATGGTGAATGTATGTGTTTTTGTAGTGTCTAGGGTGGTTGTAAGGTTAGGGGGTTTATTAGAGTAGTTGGGTTTATGTTTAGTATAGAAGTCTAGCTGTGTCTATGGTTGCCTGAAGGGTTCTCAATCAGAGACAGATGTCATTAATTGTCTCTGATTGGGAGCCATATTTAAGGCAGCCATAGGCACTAGGTTTTTGGTGGGTAATTGTCTGTGTCTATGTGTAGTGGTTGTGTCAGCACTATCTGGATTTATAGCTTCACGGTCGTCTGTTTGTTGTTTTGTTTCATTTTTCTTCTTAAAATAAAGAGAAGATGTATTTTTCACGCGCTGCGCCTTGGTCCAATCTCTCTCCCTTCGACGATCATGACACTCCCTCATGATGCCATCTATTTTGTGAAGTGCACCAGTCCCTCCTGCAGCAAAGCACCCCCACAACATGATTCTGCCACCCCGTTCTAAATGGTTGGGATGGTATTCTTCGGCTTGCAAGCCTCCCCCTTTTTCCTACAAACATAACGATGGTCATTATGGCCAAACAGTTCTATTTTTGTTTAATCAGACCAGAGGACATTTCTCCAAAAAGTACAATCTTTGTCCCCAAGTGCAGTTGCAAACCGTAGTCTGGCTTTTTTATGGCGGTTATGGACCAGTGGCTTCTTCCTTGCTGAGTGGCTTTTCAGGTTATGTCGATATAGGACTTGTTTTACTGTGGATACAAATACTTTTGTAACTGTTTCCTCCAGCATCTTCACAAGGTCCTTTGCTGTTGTTCTGGGATTGATTTTTACTTTTCGCACCAAAGTACGTTCATCTCTAGGAGACAGAACGCATCTCCTTCCTGAGCGGTATGACGGCTGCCTGGTCCCAGGGTGTTTATACTTGAGTACTATTGTTTGTACAGATGAACGTGGTACCTTCAGGCATTTGGAAATTGCTCCCAAGGATGAACCAGACTTGTGGAGGACTACAATTTTTTTCTGAGGTCTTGGCTGATTTTATTTTGATTTTCCCATGTTGTCAAGCAAAGAGGCACTGATTTTGAAGGTAGGCATTGAAATACATCCACAGGTACACCTCCAATTGACTCAAAGTATGTCAATTAGCCTATCAGAAGCTTCTAAAGCCATCACATAATTTTCTGGAATTTCCCAAGCTGTTTAAAGGCACTATCAACTTAGTGTATGTAAACTTATGACCCACTGGAATTGTGATACAGTGAATTATAAGTGAAATAATCTGTCTGTAAACAATTGTTGGAAAAATTACTTGTGTCATGCACAAAGTAGATGTCCTAACCGACTTGCCAAAACTATAGTTTGTTAACAAGACATTTGTGGAGTGGTTGAAAAACAAGTTGTAATGACTCCAGCCTAAGTGTATGTAAACTTCCAACTTCAACTGTACATGTGGATAGGCAGAGATTACATTTAGAACAATATCTAGCCTAATAGAAAGAAATAAGGCATAACCCTCAACCTTTGCACAGTGACCAGACAGTATCCAGCTACAGCCATGTCTAACAGGCATGCTTAGACAAATATTTGTAAAACCATCTTATCTGTTTTTGAGATTTACAACAGTTAAATTGTTTTATTATTGTTTCTCCTCACTTTTAGCTAGTAAACTTAGCTAGTTAGCTTGCAGGATATGCATTACATGTTATTTACATCTGTTTAGAATCCTCCTACGTCATGCCTTTAATTTTGTGAATTTGAAATGCATCCACAGTCATAAACATAAGCAATGTCAACCGTTGTCAATTATGTTACGTAGCTAGCAACTAAACTATTTACAGTTGCTTATGTTACACACGGGAGGCCTGGTGCATAGTAACAAGTAAGCAGGTGCCAGGCTAACTAGCTAGGCAATTCCAAGTGCTAACCTTTGCTGGTAAACCTAGTTTTACGTGGCTGGTTGTATCACTATAGCACAGATGGAATCTTTGTTTATGGCTTTGCTGTTTAGTAGTCATATTTACCACTAAAAAGATACAAGGTTTTACAATCATGATACAATAAATCTCCGATTGTAAAACATTTAGTCATAGATATGGCTACATGTAGTTGTTTAGCTAATTACCGAACTACAGTAGTGTAACAGTATAACTTTAAACCGTCCCCTCGCCCCGACACGGGCGCGAACCAGGGACCCTCTGCACACATCGACAACAGTCACCCACGAAGCAGCGTTACCCATCGCTCCACAAAAGCCACGGCCCTTGCAAAGCAAGGGGCAACACTACTTAAGTCTCAGAGCAAGTGACGTAACTGATTGAAATGCTACTAGCGCGTACCCGCTAACTAGCTAGCCATTTCACATCCGTTACAGTAGCTACCTAAATTAGCAAACAGAAACATTATTTGATTTCCCCCCCACTGTAACACAATAGTATGTTAGCAAGTAAAACATAATATGGGTTTCAGTAGATAAACTAACGTTGCCTTGGCGGCATGCAGGAAAAATAACTCTTGGCTAGCCACCGTATTTGTCATCTGTCCTCTTGGTGAAGGCATTTGCTGTAGCTTTGTTTCAAATTGAAAGAGATTTGCGTCTGTTCAAATCTGGCATCAGGACAAAATGTGATTCAGAGTCCCCGAATATATTTTAAGTATTTTAATTAAACTCAAACTTATGAATGGTAAATGCAATTTTCGTATATACGGGTTCACTGTATCTCCGCGCAGGGTAGATCAGAGAACTGTCAGGAAGTACGTAAACAGCTGTTCTTATACCGTGATGACGTAGTTTCAACGCGTCTGTTGGCCTATCACAGTAGAGGCTGGGCTTGGTTTAGACTTTTCCCCCCTTTGCTGGCCCTTTGTCCAAGCCCCTTGGCGCGTTCCTTTGTCCACATCTGGTTGCTGGGTAGATTAGATCCGTCTTGGGTCTGTCGATTCTACACTAAAACAGTTCCTAATATGGTATTGTCCAGTATTCTAAACTCCTGGTTGGCCTAGAGAGATGCACCCCTCCCCTCTCCAGACTGTCCACAGCTTTTATGGCCTGTGGTGGTCAGTCCTTACACCTACACACACACCCCCCTCTGTATAGTTTGTGTATGTGTGTACCAAAACAATATTAATCTGCAAACAATATGCTAACAGGCTATTATGCATAAAAATAAATCCTTACAGAATCCTCTTCACTTGATTCCGGTAAAAACATGTGAGGTTTAATTTCACATGTCGCAAAAAAAAAAGAAGCTCCATCTTAGAATTCGTGTTGATGAGAGGTATCACTTAAACCATTGTGGTCTGGTCAGTTCTTTTCAGTTTTGTCCAAATCTATTGTGTTCGTGTCTGCCTCCCTTTCAAAACAACCTGCCTTGGGGGAGGGACCGGGCCAGAGCACGAATTGTAATCTTTCAGAGACTGGAAAATATGTTAGCTTGTATATTTAGCAATGAATCTGCTTATAGGAAGATCGCGGACAGACGTCCAACGGCTCTATCGAATAAGGACAACCATATCTACACGCACTAAAATGTACACACTGAGCCTTCGCGAAAAACCACAAAGCAGGGCTACATTTGCTTTCAGATCTCCCCCCAACATCAACACACCAGAAGCCGTCATTCAGCGCGAGAAGGCCATTCCCCTTTAAGGAAATAGAGACCTGGCTCAAATACAAGCCTGCCCCTAAATAAGCGCCTGTTGTGTTCAGTGATTTAAGCAAATGAACACCCATTCATTGAAGTTTTACGGTAGGTTACACTAGGGCTGTTCCGACATGGCCATACTCGTATTCGTAATCGTATCCGTAACTTGACAATTGATATCGGATTGTGTTTCAATAATAAGCCTTAATATATGTTGGAAAAATACAACAATGCACTGCAAAAAAAACTGCAGATTAGGAGCAGAGCTCGGAGGGGTTTGTATTTGTGTCTGTGTCTTAAACTTGCAGCAGGCAGACAAGTTTGCCGTCACTCAGAATGTGCATTAGCGTTTAATATGTTTTGTTTGCTGGCTGGCACACGAAGATAACTTTTTTCGGATCACGGATAATTACAAAAAAATACTCTGATCATAATTTTATACAGAAAATTGCTCATATTCGTTAAGATACTCATTTTGTCCGACTACTTGCACACCCCTAGGCTACACACCATCAACATTACTTTCCATTCATACATCGTGTCGAGTAAATTTCCATTTGCCGTGGTAAACGAGGAAACGCGTATTTCAGTTGTATGGAATGATTGTTAAATAGATAAATTGCTCTTAGTCCGCTCATAAAGTAAGACTAGGTTGTGCCGATGATAACACCAACCAGATGGTGAAATAGTCTTGAAAAATGTTGACTGCAATCAACTGCGTCTTGATGGTTAAATGAGCAGTGCTGGGGAGTAGTGAATTGCATGTAGTGTGGTTCAACTAGTAATTGAACTACATGTTGCAGTTGGTAGTTGAACTAATTTCAAATCTAGGTAGTGTTTCCAGTAGTTAATTACTTTTTGGCCGTGTAACGGTGTAGCTAACTACTGGAACTACACAATATATTTTTTTTGCAAAAAGAGAAGATAAAGGCAATAATTTCATTACTTTTCGGCATCAGATCTGCCTAATTCCCACTTGAAACATAGTGTTTGTGTTTTATAGGCTAAATGACATATTGTGTTAACATATGACCCCCAAAGTGACATTTTCTTGCAATTTCTAATCTATGAGATTTCAGGTTTACATACTGTAATGTTTCACAAAGTCGTTTTCTTAAATCAAAACAAATGTGGTCACATACACATGGTTAGCAGATGTTAATGCGAGTGTAGCGAAATGCTTGTGCTTCTAGTTCCGACAACAAGTAATCTAACAATTTCACAACAACTACCTAATACACACAAAATTAACTTTAGTTAAGTAACTACATTTTTCTCAAGGGTAGCTTTAGTGTAACTTAAATGGATACTTAGGAATTTTGGCAATAAGGGCCTCTATCTAGTTCCCCAGAGTCAGATGAACTTAGTGGATACCATTTTTATGTCTCTGTGTTCATTATGAAGGAAGTTATATGTAGTTTTGCGAGAGACTTAAAAAAGTATCCACGAGTTCATCTGACTCTGGGGAACTAGATAAAGTTTCTCATTGCCAAAATCCCAAAGTATCCCTTTAACTTCTTCCAGTGTGAACTAATTGGTAGCTTGGTAAACAATATTTCAAATAAGATCAAATTTTCATTGGTCACATACACATGTTTAGCAGATGCTATTGGTCACATTCATATGTTTAGCAGATGCTATTGGTCACATACACATGGTTAGCAGATGTTAATGCAAGTGTAGCGAAATGCTTGTGCTTCTAGTTCCGACCATGCAGTAATATCTAACAAGTAATATA